>NW_019943022.1:32743-36179 GCF_002910315.2 Salvelinus sp. IW2-2015 | reverse complement strand
ACGGTTACAGGATAAATGAAAATGTGTTACAGTAAAATGTATCGCCAGTATCATATTTGCATATAACTGTACCGGTCTCTGACTCTCTCATTCCCTTCATAAGTTAACCTGGTGTGTGTTGCAATACACTAAAAGTAGCATTGTGTATTATTGTTTAGCTGTAATATGACTTGACATACAGTAGAATCAACTGTTGTATATCCTAAAGACACTGAAAAAAACGTGTTATTTTCCAAGTGCTATTCAGAAAGTTGTGGTGGTTGATCTAATGTGTTAACATTGAATAGGATATCAAGGTGTTTTGAAATTGGAACAAGTGTATCTATGGGTCAGTTGCTGTCATTTTCACTTGCTTATATGGGAGATGTGGTACCTCCCTCTATCTCTGCACAGCTTCTCTCAAGCAAGAGCGCTGACACCACAAACCATGCTCTCAGTCCCCTGCACCTACACAATATCACAATCATTCCAAAAATAATCTCTATTAGCCAAGTTCTCAGGGGAGCATAGTCCTCCATAGCTCATTGGTAGAGCGTGGCCCTTACAATCCCAGGACAGTGGATTTGATTCCCGGCAACACCACCACATAAAATGTATGCACACATGACTGTAAGTCACTTTGGAAAGAAAGTCTTAAATTACACAATGCTTTTACAATGTATACTCAATAGACATTCTAGCTGCATGCTGAAATTTTTACATTATATGGCCCCTCTCAGAGGGGGGTAGAGAGAGACGTTGCTATGTGGAGACACAATCAYGATCATAAAGAATGCATTAACTATTGGAAAACATTTTAAAGTGCTTGAGTCGTGAGGTGATAATGGTTGGCCAGGCTTAGCCGGAACTGGAAAGTGTGGTTGCCATGCCCCGACAGGAGGGCAAGAGAGATGGGGTCTTAGTGTTTGAGATGTGTTCAGGTTTAAAATTCTCTTCCTCTTGCTGTGAAGTTCACAACCACAAGCTCCACAAAGATTAAATGCTCATAAGATCATTTTTAGGTTTCTGTATAAACACTGTGACATCTGCTGATGTAAAATGGGTGTCAGGACCCGGTTACGAACTCGGGTCTCCGGTGTGAGAAACAGTCACTTGGTAAACTGAGCCACTAATAGTCGGCAGAACCCAGAAGATGAGGCAGACACAGCAGTACTAGAGACAGTGGTTTAATAAAGTAAAAAGGAAAAGATCTTCAGGCAAAAAATATAAATACACAATGTCAAAAGTAATTCCAAGAGAAAAAAATGTATAGACCTCCAAGACCACAAGGAAAAAATCCACAAAGTGGTAAGAACAGCAGGAAAACAAACTCAAAAAGAATAATCAAAATAAACAGACAAAACCAGAGTACCTCAAGAAAATCAACTAGAGAACAAATGTTACGCATGGCTGGGCTGGGTGCCTAACATACAAACACAGAGCAAAGAATGAGACCACTAAGGGTTTAAATACTTTCACGGGAAATGAGGCACAGGTGCAATAACTGGAACAAGGGAAAAAACAAAAGGGTCAAAAAGCACAATGGGGGCATCTAGTGACCAAACCTGAACACTCCTGGCCAAATCCTGACAATGGGCTTTATAAATCATTTGATTGATTGAAGATACAAGGGATATGAAGATGATAACTTATGTGTTACTTTCTGTTGTTAAGAGAGGTGTGAGTTAGGTGGTCTCGATTCGTTAGCTATCACAGGATGTGGTGGGGCTGGCACGGAAAAGCGGTGGCACCATCTCTGACTGACATCCTCAACCACACGGCCAAGGTGACAAGCACTAAAAACCTGTTCAAACTAGATTAATTGAAGGTGTTAAAATGTGGGATTCAGAGTAGGGCTAATGCCAAATAAAGTAGTGTTAATTGTATAGAATTTGACCTTTTGAGGATATGGTAAGAGCTTTATTTGTCTCTTCCCCACGGTGGAGTCTTAGCAAAGATTAGGGACGGCTGCTGTGAGAAACTACACTGTAAAAATAGAAAGTCTCAAAACAGCATGGTTGTGTAATGAAACCATGAAAAGTAGTGTTCCTAATCAAAAATCAAATCAAATACTATTGATAGMATACACATATGTTGCAGATGTTAACGSACGTGCAGTGAAATGCTTATGTTTCTAGCCCCAACAGAGCAGTAGTGTAGGTAGCCTGGCGGTTTGGAGCGTTGGGCCAGTAACCAAAAGGTACAAATCTGTTGTTCTGCCCTCTAGCAAGGCAATTAACCCTAATTGCTCCAGGGTCGCCGTCAATATTGGCTGATCCCTGGCTGTGACMCCCCTCTCTGAGAGTGCCTCAGGGKGAGTGGGATATGCAACAAAACACATTTCCATTWCACACCTCACACTTGTACAGGTTACCCACTTGTACATACAGTGTAACATGACTATATACGTAGCCCCTAATTATAACAATACACACAAGTCCCAAATATAAATTAATTAAGAATTAGCAGTCATATCAAGTAATGCAGAGCCTGTGGTCTAGAAGACAGCAGTCATGTACACGGCTTAGATGCTTCACCCCTTCCCCACTGAAGACCTGGGTAATTATGGGGTATGGGGAGTGATTCTCCCCGTACCCCATAAATATCACTCCAGGAAGCAGAAGGGTGGGGGGGTGTTTCATGATTAACAACTCATGTGTAATTCTAGGAACATACAGGAACTCAAGTCATTTTGTTCACACGACCTAGAATACCTCACAATGAAATGCCGACCATATTATCTCCTAAAARAATTCTCCTCAGTCATCGCCACGGCCATTTTACATCCCACCTCAAGCCGAAACCTTGACGGCCCTCAAAGAACTTCTCTGGACTTTATGCAAACTGGAAACCACATATCCTGAGGCTGCATTTACTGTAGCTGAGGATTTTAACAAAGAAAATCTGAGGACTAGGCTGCATTCTGGGGCGGTTTGCACCCGGAGGAACACCATCCAATGAAGCACGGGGGGTGGCAGCATCATGTTGTGGGGTGCTTTGCTGCAGGAGGGACTGGTGCACTTCACAAAATAGATGGCATCATGAGGCAGGAAAATTATGATGAGATAATTGAAACAACATTCTCAAGACATCAGTCAGGAGTTAGCTTCGTCGCAAATGGTCTTCCAATGGACAATGACACCAGATACTTCCAAAGTTGTGGCAAAATGGCTTAAGGACAAAAAGTCAAGGTATTGGATGGCCATCACAAACCCTGACCTCAATCCTATAAAAAATGTGTGGGCAGAACTGAAAAGCGTGTGCGAGCAAGGAACCTACAAACTGACTCAGTTACACCAGCTCTGTCAAGGAAATGGGCCAAATTCACCCAACTTATTGTGCGGAAGCTTGTGGAAGGCTACCCAAAACGTTTGAACCAAGTTAAACAATTTAAAGGCCATGCTACAAATACTAATTGAGTGTATGTAATTTCTGACCCACTGGGAATGTGATGAAA
>NW_019943022.1:22004-27431 GCF_002910315.2 Salvelinus sp. IW2-2015 | reverse complement strand
AGTGCATAATTCTATCAACATTGATTGTCGACTGTGCTACTAAGACTCTACGACCATTGCTATCAAACTCCGGGTGCTACAATGCCCTTCCCCTGCACCTCTCGCAATGACAATATGCCATCCTTGCCTCCTCCCTACCCATGGCAGAAACTCAAACAGAGAGTTTGCTTTCTTGCTTTCGTACTATTCAACACTGGTCTGACCAATCGGGAATCCATGCTTCAGGATTGTTTTGATCTTGTCGGACTGGGATAAGTTGAAAGTCGGAATTTTACATACACCTTAGATTTGGAGTCATTAAAAAATAGTTTTTAAACCACTCCACAAATTTCTAGTTAACAAACAATAGTTTAGGGATGACACAAGTAATTTTTCCAACAATTGTTTATAGACAGATTTGTTTCACATATAATCACTGTATCACATTTCCAGTGAGTCAGAAGTTTGCATACACTAAGTTGACTGTGCCTTTAAACAGCTTGGAAAATTCCAGATAATGATGTTATGGCTTAAGAAGCTTCTGGTAGGCTAATTGACATAATTTGAGTCAATTGGACGTGACCTGTGGTGTATTCAAGGCCTACCTTCAAACTCAGTGGCTCTTTGCTTGACTGTTACAAAGTATCTATTATCCACAGAAAACGATCCTATATCGAGATAACCTGAAAGGCGTTCAGCAAGGAAGAAGCCACTGCTCCAAAACCGCCATAAAAAAGCCGACTACGGTTTGCAACTGCACATGGGAAAGATCGTACTTTTTGGTTAAATGCCTCTGGTCTGATGAAACAAAAATAGAACCTATTGGCCATAATGCCCATTGTTATGTTTGGAGGGAAAAGGGGGAGGGTGCAAACCGGAAGAACACCATCCCAACCATGAAGCACGGGGTGGCAGACATCAAAAGCTGAAATAAATCATTCTCTCTACTATTATTATGACATTTCACATTCTTAAAATAAAGTGGTGATCCTAACTGACCTAATCATTTTTACTAGAATTAAATGTCAGGAATTGTGAAAAACTGAGTTTAAATGTATTTGGCTAAGGTGTATGTAAACTTCCGACTTCAACTGTATATAGTAGATTCACACATGACAGATGTCATTTGGTAATTATTGTGGATGGTTTGATTTTCTTTATTGTGAGGACTGCGTTACATTGTTCAAAAGCAAAGGCAATGCCTCCGCAGTTAACACACAAATGTTATTGATATACAGTACTTTAATTCATTAACATCTCAGGTGCAATGCTGGTATTACTATTTATGAACTGTGTTTGTATATTCACATTTACACAATTGGTATACAGACAGCAAAAAGAGAATGACAGTTTACAGTTTTAAATGTGCCGACCCCAGTGTAGCTATGGAATCATATTTATATGGGACAAATACAGGCCATAAATAAAGTAGCTACACCATCAAATATCTAATGAAGGGTTGATGTGCTACATAGATAGGGGTAATCATTAAATGGTCCATCATAATTAAAAAATGAGCTAAATTAACAGCTACAATTTAGCCCAGCCTTAAATATTGCGAAAAGCAATAAAATGTCACTCAAGATCAAACAACAAATCAAGATCAATCCCTCACAAATGTTTCAATACAACATACATGAAAAAATGTATCTATGGACCTTTTGTGTCTAAAGGAGCCTAACAGCGATTGGTTCTAAGGAGTAGGTGGCTTTATCTCAAACGCCTGCTCTTTTGATATTATGTACACAGCTGCTATCCACCGGCAAGCTAAACAATGACCAGCTATAAAAAGATACAGGGGAGGAACCTACATTGAAACAACAGAACAGACAGTACTGAAAAGAAGCTTTGGCACAGCAATAGCATAGCAAACACGCTAGTGAATTGGATTAAAATATATGTTCCATTTGTTTTAACCTATACATTGGGATATGGGACAAAAGGCACTTGAAAAGAGAGATTATCCTGATCCTGCTATTTACTCAATGCATAGCTATTGAATTGATCCGTATCAGTGGATGTCATCGAGGCCCCTATTTGACAGAATGAGAATGACCTACATAGAAAGCCTGAAATTATAACAACAGTGCAAAAGTTCCAGGGGAATGTTCTCCCATAACAATTGTGCCTTTAAAAGGTTTTCTGGGTGAATATCTTTTTACTTTCATTTTGTTTCAACGTCCTCTTTATGAYATACCGTCCTCTCYAGGATATGAGTTATCATGTCGGCCTCTCAGYATGAAGGAGCAAAATGGAAAGTCACTGTGTCAACATCCCYGCTGGCAACGCTGCGATGTAACTGGAGTGTATAATAAACTGATGTCAGTTCAGGGTTGTCTCTAAGCCATTTCAGTTCTTGTATACCTGTTCGCTCCTCCTAGGCAAGAAGAGGTAGGGAGGTAGGGGAGGGAAGGACGKAGAGCGACAGGGAAATMGTTACAACACTGTATATATACATAATATGACATTTGAAATGTCTTTATTCTTTTGGAGCTTCTGTGAGYGTAATGTTTACTGTTMATTTTATTGTTTATTTCACTTTTGTTTATTATCTACTTCACTTGATTTGGCAATGTTAATGTATGTTTCCCATACCAATAAAGCCCTTAAATTGAATTGAATTGAGAGGGGAGATAAAAGGGGTAGTAAAGCAACAAAAATAAAAATAAATATCTTAGGCCTCTTTATTAGAAGCTTTGTGCCAGAGGAAGGAAACAGAACAGGAAACTGGTCAAATGCATTGTTATATACTATATGTGCTGTGTGGTTTCTCATTGTGCAACCCACATTATCATATGGGCAAAACTGGGTTGCATTGACATCAGGCCAGGTATAAACTAAGGTGGTCTGTGACAACTCAAGACAACATTAACCCACTGACACAGAGCTAAAGCCTACAGTTGTAAGCCTGAGGGCTGCTAAAGCTGCTGTATTGTCAATCAGCCTGTAACATTTTTACTAACCTTATTATCTGTTCGTTTTTTAGGAGTTATCGATGCATAATCCAATGTCAACTTGCACTCTTTCGGGTGAATCTGAGGAGCCAAATAAAGGAAAGTAAATATAGGCCTAAGGTGAGGTTGTGAATAACTGACAGAGGCATACAACGCTACCACCCAGGACAGTTGCCTGTAAAACACTCAGGACTCAATTTGTTACTATGTGTCTCTGCGCTTGCAGCCTTTTTGGTGTCAGATAAGCCATGCTATTCAAGTGATCATTGTCAAGAGTGTGTGTGCCTTCTGCTTTTTCAACATTTAGAAAAGTTGTCTGGATTTATGGCACTTTCTGACCAAGCAGAGGAAGTGTAGATATATATTACCTTGCATCCTGTGTTCAAGCAAACATTTGTACCTTTTCCAAAACACTACCTTGATTGCAAAAAAAACAGTAACAAAAAACAAAGCTAAGCATGTTTTGACTTTGGGGAGTGACCTCAACACAGATAAATACTGCCTTGTGAGTGTCCATTTCTCCTCTTCTTTAGATAGATTGCAAGTCCAACAAGCCCTGAGGCAACCAAAACGAGATTACAGCAATAATAAGCAAACCTAGAGTCATCCCACCACTGTCTGAATAAAAAACAAAGGACATTATTTTTGTAAAATATGTTTTGAATGAACTACACTTCACTTTCACTTGGTAAATGCTTTTTCTGGATGGATTTAATTGAAAATGTGTCTTACCTGCATCATTAGGATGACCATCCCTCACTGCAACATTTTGGGACATGAACTGTCTCCTTGCTGACAGGGTTGGCAGCCACACAGCTGTAGGTGGAGTTGTAGTCCTTTCCCTCTACGTCCAAACGGAGAGATAGATCGGTGGTGAGGTCAGGACTGCTGGTCTGGTTTAGTATTTCCTCTCCTCTGTACAAGGTCAAGGTCACCTCTTTTTCGTTGTCCACAGAACACAGCACACTACAGGAGCTGCTGTCACACTCTGTCACCTGAGGTTTGGAAACAACATCTGGAAGAAAAAATACAAATAAATTGAAATTGGAACCTATATTAAATGTGTTCGTAATATACAGCACACACACACGCACGCACACACACACACAAACACTTACTGTATACAGTGAGCTCCAATGTTTTTAGTTTTTTTCCTTCATCTGTTATCTCCACAGTATAAACTCCAGCATCATCTATCTGAAGGTCTGACAGAGTGAAGTATCTTGTAACATTGTTCAAGTGGAGGCGGTTTTTAAATCTCTTCTTAAGGGTGATTTTGCCTCGTTTACCAGGGTACACATTTGCAATAGTGCCAAGGTCTCCATAAAGTAAATTGCCAGTCTTGATCACCCTCTCTGGAAAAGAGAAAGACTGTCCTACGATGCCTTTCACCTGCTGAATCTCAGACTGGACTGTTTGCTGGGAAACACAGAGTACTGAGGAAAGAGAGAGACTCAAAATCAACACAATGACTGCAGTCACACACTACATCTCACAATACCTGGATAAGTGGTTAACATGTCAGTAACTGCATCCGTATGATATTGTGATCTGATGTCAGACGGCACTGAAGATGACAATGACATTCAATCATTAGTTAATGTTTTCTGCACGTCTGCATTGTAGTCGTCTGGAATGACACTACTGTGAGTATCACAGTCCTTCTTAGTTATTTACAGGCCAAATGTGATGGTTGGGGTCAGGAAATAATTGTTAGGACTAGTAGTTGAATATTTTGTCAGAAATTAAGTTGACATGGAAATGCATTCTCTGAGTGAGGGAAGTTCTTCCCCAATTGACTGTTGTTTATTCCCCCAAATAAAAGTCAAGGATATCACTGAAAAAGCACATGACTTTACAGAGATATTTCATTACCAAGTAACATAACTTTCCACTACAGCCTCTTAAACAGCCTAGATTGTATGCTTTGAATTTCAGGGTCAGAGGAACATTGCAACATGACAGAGTACTAATGTAGGCATTAGACTATGTGTTATTTGTTGAAATAAGGTTTGCTGAGAACACAGAAACAGAGATAAGGAGCATGATGGTTGTCCTACTAGCAGTAGGAAAGAGACTGGAATTCTGTACATATGGACACTGCAAAAATATTCAGATTATAAGCATCTGTAGCCTGTAGAAAAGTTTTTGCTACATTACTCAAATGTAATTGTCTAGACTTAAGTAACAGTTGAAGTCGGAAGTTTACATACAACTTAGCCAAATACATTAAACTCAGTTTCACATTTCCTGACATTTAATCCTAGTAAAAATTCCCTGTCTTAGGTCAGTTAGGATCACCACTTTATTTTAAGAATGTGAAATGTCAGAATAATAGTAGAGAGTGATTTATTTCAGCTTTTATTTCTTTCATCAAAATCCCAGTGGGTCAGAAGTTTACATACACTCAATTCGTATTTGGTAGCATGGCCTTTAAATTGTTTAACTCGGGTCAAACGTTTTGGGTAGCCTTCCATAAGCTTCCCACAATAAG
>NW_019943022.1:17285-18289 GCF_002910315.2 Salvelinus sp. IW2-2015 | reverse complement strand
ATACATCCACAGGTACACCTCCAATTGACTCAAATGATGTCAATTAGCCTATGAGAAGCTTCTAAAGCCATGACATCATTTTCTGGAATTTTCCATGCTGTTTAAAGGCACAGTCAACTATGTAAACTTCTGACCCCCTGGAATTGTGATATAGTGAACTTTAAGTAAAATAATCTGTCTGTAAACAATTGTTGTAAAAATTACTTGAGTCATGCACAAAGTAGATGTTCTAACCGACTTGCCAAAACTATAGTTTGTTAACAAGACATTTGTGGAGTGGTTGAAAAATGAGTTTTAATGACTTCAACCTAAGTGTATGTAAACTTTTGACTTCAACTGTATGTTTGTCAATGGAAAATGACAGAGAATTTCAAAACAACAGTTATGAGTTATTGAGTTATTGTTCCAAGTTCCATGAGCATCTGGTAAAATGATGAGCTCCTAATATCTAGTATTAGATATCATATTTCAAATGATTTCGAGGAATATAACATTTGAGAAACACAAGTGAGTTAAAGATACCTCTACAGGATCGGTGTCCCCCCACGGGACGGTTGAGCTAATGTAGGCTAATGTGATTAGGATGAGGTTGTAAATAAAAATAACATTTCCCAGGACAAAGACATATCTGATATGGGCAGAAAGCTTCAATTCTTATTAATCTAACTGCACTGTCCAATTTACAGTAGCTATTACAGTGAAGGAATACCATGCTATTGTTTGGGGAGCGTGCACAGTTATGAACTTGAAAATGTATTAATTAACCAATTAGGCACATTTGGGCAGTCAACAGAAAGGCAATGGTTAATTGGATTAGTCTAACACTTTGCACATACACTGCCGACATCTAGTGGCCAAAATTTGACATGGAATAGTACATTGTGAAAAAACACATTTTTTTTCTTTGTGTCATCTTTTACAAGATCTAATGTGTTATATTCTCCTACATTCATTTCACATTTCCACAAACTTCAAAGTGTTTCCTTTCAAATGGTATCAAGAAT
>NW_019943022.1:12879-15990 GCF_002910315.2 Salvelinus sp. IW2-2015 | reverse complement strand
GTATAGTGTGTATGTTATCATGTGTGTGTATGCATGTGTCTGTGCCTATGTTTGTGTTACCTCACAGTCCCCGCTGTTCCATAAGTTGTATTTTACCTGCTTTTTAAATCTGATTCTACTGCTTGCATCAGTTACCTGACGAGGAATGGAGTTCCATGATGGCTTTATGTGGTACTGTGCGCCTCCCATAGTCTGTTATGGACTTGGGGACTGTGAAGAGACATCTGGTGGCATGTCTTGTGGGGTATGCATGGGTGTCCGAGCTGTGTACTAGAATTTTAAACAGACAGCTCGGTACCTTCACCTTGTCAACAGCTCTGACAAAAACAAGTAATGAGGAAGTCTTACACTCTTCCACTTTGAGCCATGAGAGATTGACATGCATGCCATTAATGTTAGCTCTCCGTGTATTTTTAAGGGCCAGCCATGCTGCCCTGTTTGAGACAACTGCAATTTTCCCAAGTCCGTCTTTGTGGCACCTGACCAGACAACTGAACAGTAGTCCATGTGCGACAAAACCAGGGCCTGTAGGACCTGCCTTGTTAATAGTGTTGTTAAGAAGGCAGAGCAGCGCTGCTGTTGTATCAATATGTTTTGACCATGACAGTTTACAATCCAGGGTTACTCCAAGCAGTTTAGTCACCTTTTTGGTTAAGTGAATGATTTGTCCCAAATACAATACTTTTAGTTTGGAAATATTTAGGACTAACTTATTCTTTGCTACCCATTCCAAAACTAACTGCAGCTCTTTGCTGGCTGTTGCAGTCATTTCAGTAGCTGACATATATAGTGTTGGGTCATCCACTTTACTCTTTGTTTCGTAGTATAGTTTATTTTTATTTAGCTTAGTCATTTGATTTCTTAATTTGCAGTACATTTGCCAATCAGTTGGGCTGCCAGACTTATTTGCCATACCTTTTGCCTCATCCCTCTCGACCATACAATGTTTAAATTTCTCATCAATCCATGTCGATTTAACAGTTTTTACAGTCATTTTCTTAATCTGTGCATGCTTATTAGTAACTGGAATAAGCAATTTCACAAATGTGTCAAGTGCGGCATCTGGTTGCTCCTCATTACACACCACAGACCAGCAAATATTCTTTACATCATCAACATATGAATCAATACAGAACTTATTGTGTGACCTCTTATACACTATATTAGGCCCATCCTTTGGAACTTTGGTTTTTCAGGCCCCTGAACCAATAATAGTTGGTTAAGTTGGGAATGCCATTAGGGAAATTCACATTCGGTCTGTGCTCTAAGCACTATTCTGGGCTTCCTTGTCAGGAAAGTCAACAATCGTACAAAAACAGACCTAAATGTTTTAAATTTCCAAAGTTATTAATTAAAACATTGAACAACAAATATAACAATAATTAGGCTACTTATCTATCATCTCCCACATACACTTTTAGTTAGTGCAGCAAATCAGTAACAACAAAAAGGAACATACCTTCAATGATAAAATATAGCAGAATGAACATCAGTCTGGCAAGACTTCTCCATCTCAACAAATGGTTCATTCCTCTAAAGCTCCAGCTGTTCAGTGGTGTGATCTGTGAAGAACCGGAAAGATGTGACCTTGTCTTGGTACAGAGGAGAGAATAGACTCAACCAGACCAACAGCACTCTGGTGTGTATTCATTACGCCGATTCTGTTGTTAAACCTTTCTTAAACGGAAGCAAAAGGAATAGGGAGGGACGTATATGAATTTGTCCAATAGAACCTGTTGTTTTAGTTGCAACTGTTTGGACTAATGATTACACCCCTGATCTCATCACCAGCCTGTCTCTCCCATCTACAGTGGTGTAGTTGCAAACACTGTCGGTATTCACACTTCACCGTCAACGTCACAACACCCTGAGGAGATGGAGGCCATCAACTCTGAGCTCATTACACTATAGAACCCATTCCTCCTGAGATAGGGGGAGCAGTTAATAGACTTGTTGTGTAGTGATGAACCAGGGTGTAGGTTGTTAAATCAAATCAAATAAAATTTTATTTGTCACCTTACCGTGAAATTCTTACTTACAGGCCCTTAACCAACAATGCAGGTTGCAGAGTTAAGAAAAATATTTACTAAATAAACTAAAGAAAAAAATAAAAGAGCACAATAAAATATAAATAACGAGCCTATATACAGGGGGCACCGGTATATGTGCGGTGGTACAGGTTAGTCGAGGTAATGAAGGTCATATGTACATGTTCACCAGTCTTATGGCTTGGAGGTAGAAATTGTTAAGAAGGCTTTTGGATCTAGTCTTGGTTCTCCGGTACCGCTTGCCATGTGGTAGCAGAGAGAACAGTCTATGACTAGGGTGGGTGGAGTCTTTGGCAATTTTCAGGGCCTTCCCCTGACACCGCCTGTGTTAGAGGTCCTGGATGGCAGGAAGCTTGACCCCAGTGATGTACTGGGCCGTACGCACTACCCTCTGTAGCACCTTGCGGCCTGAGGCCGAGCACTTGCCATTCCAGGCGATGATGCAACCAGTCAGGATGCTCTCGACGGTGCAGCTGTAGAACATTTTGAGGATCTGAGGTCCCACGCCAAATCTTTTCAGTCTCCTGAGGGGGAAAAGTCATTGTCACAAATCTCTTGGTGTGTTAGGACCATGATAGTTTGTTGGTGATGTGGACACCAAGTAACCTGAAGGTCTCAACCTGCTCAACTACAGCCCCGTCGATGAGAATGGAGGAGTGGTCAGGCCCTCCTTTTCCTGTAGTCCACGATCATCTCCTTTGTATTGATCATGTTGAGGGAGAGGTTGTTGACCTGGCACCACACCTCCAGGTCTCTGACCTCCTCCATATAGGCTGTCTCATTGTTGTCGGTGATCAGGCTTATCACTGTTGTGTCATCGGCAAACTTAATGATGGTGTTGGAGTGGTGCGGTGCTTGGCCACACACTCAAGGGTGAACAGGGAGTACGGGAGGGGACTAAGCACGCACCCCTGAGGAGCCCCCGTGTTGAGGATCAGCGTGGCAGATGTGTTGTTGCCTACCCTTACCACCTGGGGGCACCTGGTCAGGAAGTCCAGGATCCAGTTGCAGAGGAAGGTGTTTAGTCCCAGGGTCCTTAGCTTAGTGATGAGCTTTGAGGGCA
>NW_019943022.1:0-2344 GCF_002910315.2 Salvelinus sp. IW2-2015 | reverse complement strand
TTAAAGCAACCAAACAATTGTTTGTTATTTTTGCATGTATTTAATTATTACTTTATTTCCCTTGGTTTCTTAATTCTATAGTTATATTGTTTGTTGTATAGCCGGTTGGTATCTCAGACGACCAGAACCTTAATAATAATCACCGTACTTACTTCACAAACAATAATTATACTAGTCAACTGCACGGACACATAGTGGGCTACTGACTCACTCTGCGGTGGTCGTGAATGGGTATGAGTGCTGGACACGCCGCGACCAGGACCCTACTGTTGTCTATTACACATACCGATGCCTCGTTCAGGTGCTATCGGAGTTCTCGGAAATTCCTGGTTTCGACTGGGAAGTTTCACTTGAATGAACCCCCAAATAGGAATTACAAGTGGGAAATGAGAAAATGATGTGTTCAATCTTATTGGTTTAAGAATTATTCCGACTTCAAAAGCACTTGAACACAATCATGTCGGAGTTACACATTCCCATTTTCCCATGAAAATGTGAAGCCAGCATAATACAGCATTCAAGTGCTAGTCGGTACTAGGAAACTGATATTTCTGACTTGCTAACTGGTTGAACGCGTTACAGCTGCCTAAGTATATAACATGATTGACATGTCCGTAATAATCACAATGGAAAGGCCTTGGAAGTGCCATAAGTGTAAGCCAACATAATTCATTATTTTACATTAGCCTGTACATTAACCTGTATGTAATACATGCATTATGAAGAAAATTGTGTAATTTAGGCTCCACAAAATATGAAATGTGTTATGAAGAAAAACGTATGGTTGCCTACATGACAAAAAGCCTTTCTGATTACAAGTGCACCAGTATCCCAAAGTATTAAGCGAAATCATGCATAGAAAACAGCATTGGCATTAATTAAGCAATTTTCCCCACACACTAATTCACATGTAAATGTGTCTTTTCTCACAAATTCGGTTCAGCAAGTTTAAAACACTACATATAAGCATACAACTACACCTTTTAAAACAGGGTTAAACAAAGACACCATTTATGTATATTCTTAACGTTGAATTAGGCATACAGAAGAACAATAGTCTATCGCGTCTATGGTTGTTGCAAAGGCTTGTGTGTAACCTACTGGTTAAATTTGTGTCTTTTCGCACGAATTAAGTATCACATAAATTCGTGTCTTTTCTCACGAATTAAGCCACACAAAAACGCACGAAATTTGCTGAAATGCGTTATGTACATATATCCACGAATTGAATGTGAGCATTAAATGTGAGATTGTGTTGCAAAATGCAACACAATCTCGCAACAGGAGATTGTGTTGGAATCGCAGTGAAGTGAGGAGCACGGTGTTTTCACAGAAGCATTTTTAAACCACAGATCATAGTAATAGTAATCATGTAATCTAAACTTCATTCTAGGTCAATTGGTTGTGCTATTAGATGAAGCACAGTGATAATACATTTAGTTGTTGTATAAATATAACATATCTGACATTGTACTCCGATTTTGACTTTGTTGCAGTTTTAAGGTTGAAAGCGCGATGAGAACACATTTAGATGACAACTTAACCAAAAATCTGACATTGTTTTTCCATTGGAATTTGGTTGTGCTTTTAGATAGTTGAAAGCATAGAACATATTCGGAGTTCATCCAACTTCTGTCTTTTTGAGTGGGTGACTAAAGGTGGAAATCTCATTGAACAATGTCTCAACCAAATATTACCCAAATKTCCACATTGAAATGATGTGGCGAGTCCAGTTGGARGCTTCTAATACYGTAGTAAATACTAATATTTATTACRGTATTAGTATATTATAATAGTATTGTTTTATATGGTGTCTAACCCCCAGTGCTGGAATAATAGCAGTGAATGGGGATCCAAGTAAACTAATKAACCAGTCCAATAACAAAGAAAATGTTGTACATTACCATTAATRMCATACCTACAAATTGAAGGCAGAGCGTTTCAATGTTGARTTTGGTTGTCTGGTTGCTGACTGGGTTGGCAGCCACACAGCTGTAGATATCTCTGTCCTGTAGCTGTATCTCCAGAGGGAGAGACAGGTTGATGGAGAGGTCAGGGCTGCTAGTCTGGTTGAGTCTCTTCTCTCCTCTGTACCAGGACAGGGTCATGTCTCTCCGGTTCTCCACAGAACACACCACTGAACAGCTCCCCTTCTCTGATGAACTGTCCAGAAAATCACCTTCAGGGATTTTTCTGACTTGAGGAAGTGGTACTGGAGCTGGGATTTTAAAATTAAAACAATGATTTAACACAGATTCATGTCATTAATATTGGTCCTCTGGGTAGGAATACAACTCTCACTAGTAACAAAAGTGTGGTGAGCACTTTGGTGCAATTTTCACAA
>NW_019943021.1:305524-311593 GCF_002910315.2 Salvelinus sp. IW2-2015 | reverse complement strand
ATCCTCAGAGCAGCATGTAGTATCTAGAATGTTCATTAGTATACCTCAAGGCAGCATGTAGTATCCTAATTATGTCATCTAGTATACCTCAGAGCAGCATGTAGTACCTAGATGCACTAGTATACCTCAGAGCATCATAGTATCTAGATTCACTAGTTACCTCAGAGCAGCATTGTAGTATCTAGATGTCACAGTCATAACCTCAGAACAGCATGTAGTATCTAGATGTCACTAGTATACCTCAGGCAGCATGTATCTAGATGTCATTAGTATACCTCAGAGCAGCATGTAGTATCTAGATGTCATTAGTATACCTCAGAGCAGCATGTAGTTACTAGATGTCCACTAGTAGCCTTCAGAGCAGCATGTAGTATCTAGATGTCACTAGTACCTCAGAGCAGCATGTAGTATCTAGATGTCACTAGTATACCTCAGAGCACATGTAGTATCTAGATGTCACTAGTATACCTCAGAGCATCATGTAGTATCTAGATGTCACTAGTATACCTCAGAGCACATGTAGTATCTAGATGTCACTTAGTATACCTCAGAGTCACTAGTATACCTCAGACAGCATGTAGATCTAGATGTCATTAGTTATACCTCAGAGCAGCATTAGTATCTAGATGTCACTAGTATACCTCAGAGCAGCATGTAATCTAGATGTCACTAGTATACCTCATAGCACATGTTTACTTATCTACTAGTATACCTCAGCACATGAGTATCTAGATGTCACTAGTATACCTCAGAGCAGCATGTAGTATCTTAGATGTCACTAGTATACCTCAGAGCAGCATTAGTAATCTAGATGTCATAGTATACCTCAGAGCACTAGATATACCTCAGAACAAGCATGTAGTATCTAGATGTCATTAGTATACCTCAGAGCAGCATGTAGTATCTAGATGTCACTAGTATACCTCAGACAGCATGTAGATCTAGATGTCACTAGTATACCTCAGAGCATCATGAGTATCTAGATGTCACTAGTATACCTCAGAGCATCATTGTAGTATTCTAGATGCACTAGTATACCTCAGAGCAGCATGTAGTACCTAGATGTCACTAGTATACCTCAGAGCAGCATGTAGTATCTAGATGTCACTAGTATACCTCAGAGTCACTAGTATACTTCAAGGAGCATGTAGTATCTAGATGTCACTAGTATACCTCAGAGCAGCATGTAGTATCTAGACATTCGCACTAGTATAGTACCTCAGAGCATCATGTAGTATCTAGATGTCACTAGTATACCTCAGAGCAGCATGTATTACTCACATAGTTCACATATTAATTGATGTATCTAGTCTAGTATACCTCAGGAGGCATCATGTAGTATCTAGATGTCACTAGTATACCTCAGAGCAGCATGTATATCTAGATTCACTAGATATGACCTCAGAGCAGCAGTTAGTATCTAGATCATTAGTTACTCAGCAGGAGTATCTTAGATGTCACTATACTCTCAGGAGCAGCATTAGTCTAGATGTCACTAGTATACCTCAGAGCAGCGCTGGTCTAGTATTCTATTAGTTTCACTAGTATACCTCAGAGGTTCAGCATGTCAGTATCTAGATGTCATTAGTGTATACCTCAAGCAGCATGTAGTACTCTAGATGGTCACTTAGTATACCCAGAGCATGATAGATTAGATGTCAACTAGTTTACCTCGGCAGCATTGTACGTATCTAATTCACTAGTATACCTCAAGAGCATCATGTTAGTATCTAGATGTCACTAGTAACCTCAGAACAGCAATGTATATCTAGATGTCATTGAGTATACCTCAGAACAGCATGTAGGTATCTAGATTTCACTAGTTATACCTCAGAGCATCATGTAGTATCTAGATGTCACTAGTATACCTCAGAGCAGCATGTAGTATCTAGATGTACTTAGTATTACCTCAGAGAGCATGATTCTAAGTCTAGTTTACTCAGACACATGTAGACTAGATTCACTAGATACCTCAGAGCAGCATGTAGTATCTAGATGTCACTAGTATACCTCAGAGCAGCATGTAGTACCTAGTATGTCACTAGTATACCTCAGAGCAGCATGTAGTATCTAGAGTCACTAGTATACCTCAAACAGCATGTAGTACTAGATGTCACTAGTATACCTCAGAGCAGCAATTCAGTATCTAGATGTCACATAGTATAACCTCAGAGCAGCATGTAGTAGCTAGATGTCACAGTATACTCAGAGCAGCAGTAGTATCTAAGATGTCACTAGTATACCTCAGAACAGCATGTAGTGATCTAATGTCATGGTACCTCAGGCATGTAGTTCTAGTCACTAGATACCTCAGAAGCAGCATGTAGTATCTAGATGTCACTAGTATACCTCGAACACATGTAGTATCTAGATGTCACTAGTATACCTCAGAGCAGCATGTAGTATCTAGATTCATAGTACTCAGATAGTTATATTATTATCATCACAATGACCACACTGCACATGTTATTTTCGTATAGGAGGGAAAGAAGAAAACCCCCCATTTAAAACCCGCTTATACTGTGGACATAATACACACAGTTACATTAAAGGTTTAGATGTGTTTAGTGATTCATTTGTACATACATTACACACAGTTACATTTAAAGGTTTAGCGTGTATTCATTGTGACATAATACACACAGTAATTTAAAGGTTTAGATGTGTAGTTCATTGTGACATAAACACACAGTACATCTAAAGTTTAGATGTGTATTTCATTGTGACATAATACACACAGTTACATTTAAAGGTTTAGCTGTGTATCTCACTGTGACATAATACACACAGTTACATTTAAAGGTTTTAGCTGTGTATTTCATCATATTTCCTTTTAGAAAATAACAGCAGTAACACTTGTTTCAACAATGTGTCCCTAAAAGCGTTTAATATCCCGAGGAGGCTGGGTCCTGTAAAGAACAGACAGATGGAGCTCAGCTCAGCTGAGCGATCGGGGAGGGAAGATCACGGCTCTCATGAATTTGAGCATTTTATGTGGAGTGGATCTCTTTGACGTCAACAGTAATGACCTCCAGGCCACTTATAGGGTCAGACTGAGGTGACCTCTGTGGCTTGAACTCTCTGTACTAAAGTCATACAGCATTGACCTTGTCAAGGTCATGTCAAGGTGAAAGGTCATTCAGGTGATGGGTTTTACTTTTTCTTTACATTTCGCAGTCATTACATTCAACTACGGTAGGATAGACAACCACATATCACAGTCATTAAATTCAACTATGGTAGGATATAGACAACCACATATCACAGTCATTAAATTCAACTATGGTAGGATATAGACAACCACATATCACAGTCATTAAATTCAACTACGGTAGGATAGACAACCACATATCACAGTCATTANATTCAACTACGGTAGGATAGACAACCACATATCACAGTCATTACATTCAACTACTGAAGCACAACATGAGTCTGATGCCGAGCAGAAACTACAATAAGAAGCTATTTAGATCTTTGTTTACAAAACGAAGCAAGATATTTCTTACGCTTTTTATCTTTTTACGCTTTTTACCCCTAAGTAACTAGCTAGTTATCTAAGTGGCTGAATTAACTTCTTTGGGACTGGGGGGCAAGGTGCCCAGAGTAAACTGCCTGCTACTCAGTTCTAAAAGATAGAATATGCATATAATTAGCAGATTTGGATAGAAAACACTCTGAAGTTTCTAAAACTGTTTGAATGATGCCACGAGCTCAGTCTCGCGCGCTCCCATGAGAGTTAGCTGCGTTCCATTGCATTTCTACAGACAAAGGAATTCTCCGGTTGAAACATTATTGAAGATTTATGATAAAAACATCCTAAAGATTGATTCTATACTTCGTTTGACATGTTTCTACGAACTGTAATATGACGTTTCGTCTGAACTTTCGCCTGGACTTGCCCGTGCCTCCTGAATTTGGATTTGTGTACTAAACGCGCGAACAAAAAGGAGGTATTTGGACATATATGATGGACTTTATCGAACAAAACAAACATTTATTGTGGAACTGGGATTCCTGGGTGTGCATTCTGATGAAGATCAAAGGTAAGTGAATATTTATAATGCTATTTCTGACTTCTGTTGACTCCACAACATGGCGGGTATGGCTTGTTTTTGTGTCTGAGTGCCGTACTCAGATTATTGCATGGTGTGCTTTTTCCGAAAAGTTTTTTTGGAGAAGGAGAAGTTTATCTATAATACCATGCATAACAATTGTATCTTTTAGCAATGTTTATTATGAGTATTTCTGTAAATTGATGTGGCTCTGCAAAATCACCTGATATTTTGGAGGCAAAACATTACTGAACATAACGCGCCAATGTAAACTAAGATTTTTGGATATAAATATGAACTTTATCGAACAAAACATACATGTATTGTGTAAAATGAAGTCCTATGAGTGTCATCTGATGAAGATCATCAAAGGTTAGTGATTCATTTTATCTCCATTTCTGCGTTTTGTGACTCCTCTCTTTGGCTGGAAAAATGGCTGTGTTTTTCTGTGACTAGGTGCTGACCTAACATAATCGTTTGGTGTGCTTTCGTCGTAAAGCCTTTTCGAAATCAGACACTGTGGCTGGATTTACAACAAGTTTATCTTTAAAATGGTGTAAAATACTTGTATGTTTGGAGGAATTTTAACTATGGGATTTCTGTTGTTTTGAATTTGGCGCCCTGCAATTTTACTGGCTGTTGTTGAGGTGGGACGCTAGCGTCCCGAATATCCCAGAGAGGTGAATAAGGTGACGATGCATCATATTGTTTGGATGAGCAATCTGTACAGCTGCCACTGCTATCTTTCGATTTCCTTTAGTTTTTTCTCCTCTTCGTTCTCGGCCTATCTTCTCCGAGCAGAGCAAGAAAGCCAGTTGCCCTAGCAACTCCAGACTCCACACAGACACAGCTTGTACACCTGCTGCTCCAGATACAGTATTGTTCATTTGCACAAGGTCTCTCGTCCCAATTCGCTTGTAAATGTCCAAACTCACCAAAAATGACATTCGGTTGTTCTTACATATATATGTGTAACTTTATGAGCTGGACTTCCTGTCAATGCAAATATCTTTTTTTTTTTTGCCGTTAGCATTTAGCTAGCAGCTTCCATGGAAATTCGATCTTACTTGTGCTAATTTTGTTAGCATTCTGGTAATAGATGGGATTTTTTGTTTTTGGAGCCCCCTTGTGTGACCTCCTTCCATCCCTCCTTCCATCCATCCTTCCATCCCTCCATCCCTCCTTCCATCCCTCCTTCCATCCCTCCCTCCCTCCGTGCTTTACCCCATCTACCAGATGTGATGCTGTTTGCCATGCAAAGCCTTGCTAGCTTGTTAGCATAACAAATTACTAGCTAGACATTTACGACTTCAGTATTGTCTTAAATTCAAATCTGGAGTGCCAGACTGCGCTCTGGGCGTTGGTAAATTCAGAGTGTTGTCAGACTGTCCGTTGGTAAATTCACAGCATTTCGCTCTGGAAGGTTCAGATTAAACTAGTTTTTAATGACTCCAACCTAAGTGTTAAGTCAGAAGTTTACATACACTTAGGTTGGAGTCATTAAAACTCGCGCTTTTCAACCACTCACAAATTTCTTGTTAACAACTATAGTTTGGCAAGTCAGTTAGGACATCTACTTTGTGCATGACACAAGTCATTTTCCAACAATTGTTTACAGACAGATTATTTCACTTATAATTCATTGTATCACAATTCCAGTGGTTCAGAAGTTTACATACACTAAATTGACTGTGCCTTTAAACAGCTTGGAAAATTCCAGAAAATGATGTCATGGTTTTAGAAGCTTCTGACAGGCTAATTGACATAATTTGAGTCAATTGGAGTGTACTTGTGGATGTATTTCAAGGCCTACCTTCAAAACTCATGCCTCTTTGCTTGACATCATGGGAAATTCAAAAGAAATCACCAAGACTCCCAGGAAAATTGTAGCCTCCACAATCTGTTCATCCTTGGGGAATTTCCCAAACGCATGAAGTTACCACTTCATTCTGACAAAACAATCAGTACGCAAGTATAAACACCACTGGACCATGCACGTCCGTCATTACCGCAT
>NW_019943021.1:295204-305499 GCF_002910315.2 Salvelinus sp. IW2-2015 | reverse complement strand
CCCCTCCATCCATCCCTTGTCCTCCTATTTCCTCTTAATAGCATTGTGGTTGCTTTAAAACCTAAATTTCTAGCAGCGTTATTAACCCTGACAACACTCTAAACCTTTGGGTCCGATTTGGGTAAGCCTCAGCGTTTGTTTTGTTTGTTTATTAATGGTAGAACCACCCAATATACAGTACCAGTCAAAAGTTTGGACACACCTACTCATTCAAGGTTTTTCTTTATTTTTTTTACTATTTTACTAATAGTGAAGACATCAAAACTATGAAATAAAACAATATGGAATAATCTAGTAACCAAAAATGTGTTAAACAAATCAAAACATATTTATATTTGAGATTCTTCAAGTAGCCACCCTTTGCCTTGATGACGCGTGGCATAAAGGGTGGCTACTTTGATCCAAAACATTTGATTGTAGTCTGATTGACTGCTACTATAGACCGTTGCTGTGTTCGAATACACATACTAACATACAGTATACATACTTAATGAGTATATACTATTAGTTCATTTTAGATACTGTAAACCAACGGTATCCTTTCAGTTGAGTGTACTAGTGCTTTACCCCATCTACCAGATGTTGATGCTGTTGCCATGCAAAGCCTTGCTAGCTTGTTAGCATAACAAATTACTAGCTAGACATTTACGACTTCAGGTATGTTCTTAAAATTCAAATCTGGAGTGCCAGACTGCGCTCTGGGCGTTGGTAAATTCAGAGTGTTGTCAGACTGTCCGTTGGTAAATTCACAGCATTCGCTCTGGAAGGTTCAGATTAAAACTAGTTTTAATGACTCCAACCTAAGTGTTAAGTCAGAAGTTTACATACACTTAGGTTGGAGTCATTAAAACCTCGCTTTTCAACCACTCCAAAATTTCTTTGTTAACAAACTATAGTTTTGGCAAGTCATTAGGACATCTACTTTGTGCATGACACAAGTCATTTTCCAACAATTGTTTACAGACAGATTATTTCACTTATAATTCATTGTATCACAATTCCAGTGGTTCAGAAGTTTACATACACTAAATTGACTGTGCCTTTAAACAGCTTGGAAAATTCCAGAAAATGATGTCATGGTTTTAGAAGCTTCTGACAGGCTAATTGACATAATTTGAGTCAATTGGAGGTGTACTTGTGGATGTATTTCAAGGCCTACCTTCAAACTCAGTGCCTCTGTCATACCGCTCAGGAAGGAGACGCGTTCTGTCTCCTAGAGATGAACGTACTTTGGTGCGAAAAGTGCAAATCAATCACAGAACAACAGCAAAGGACCTTGTGAAGATGCTGGAGGAAACAGGTACAAAAGTATCTATATCCACAGTAAAAATAGTCCTATATCGACATAACCTGAAAGGCCGCTCAGCAAGGAAGAAGCCACTGCTCAAGAAGCCAATGGATAATGACCCCAAGCATATTTTAAAGGTTGTGGGAAAAATGTCTTAAGGACAACAAAGTCAAGGTATTGGAGTGGCCATCACAAAGCCCTGACCTCAATCCCATAGAAAATTTGTGGGCAGAACTGAAAAAATGTGTGCGAGCAAAGAGGCCTACAAACCTGACTCAGTTACACTAGCTCTGTCAGGAGGAATGGGACAAAATTCACCCAACTTATTGTGGGAAGCTTGTGGAAGGCTACTCGGAACGTTTGACCCAAGTTAAACCATTTTAAAGGCAATGCTACCAAATACTAATTGAGRGTATGTAAACTTCTGACCCACTGGGAACGTGATGAAATAAATAAAAGCTGAAATAAATAATTCTCTCTACTATTATTTTGACATTTCACATTCTTAAAATAAAGTGGTGATCCTAACTGACCTAAGACAGGGAATTTTTACTCTGATTAAATGTCAGGAATTGTGAAAAACTGAGTTTAATTGTATTTGGCTAAGGTGTATGTAAACTTCCGACTTCAACTGTAGGTATGCACGTCAGCTTTGACATCGGTTTTACACATCGGGGCGTTAAGCTAAACATCGGCCGATTCCGATATGTTCACCGATATATCGTGCATTCCTAATTATTTTATTATTTAAGGGTTGTACTAGGTAATAAACAGGACATACAGTATGTTGAAGGGCTGTACTAGGTAATAAACAGGCACTACACATTAAAAACAGATAGGCTAGATTAGTCGGGGTTATGGCTTCATCCCAAATTGCAACATATGCCGTTTAGGACTTATCCGTAGTGATAGTTATTCTGTGTGTCACTAATTGGATTCTAACTAATCTTGTTTCAACGTCTCCGCAATGTAATGAAGTAAAACACTTTCCAGCATCAATCACCAGCTTGTATCAGGTCCTTCCAGCATCAATCAACAGGGGTCCTCCCTGGGAATTTTTTGTTTATGTAGAAGCACTTAGAAGATCCGTTTTGGTGACTTTTTAAAAAGGGACATTCTACTCCAAAACGAATTAAAATAAAATGATGCTGACCACGTCTAAAATATAATTTCCACCTCCAGAAATGAGCCCAATAACATATTGGTAAAAATGTACAGTGCTTTCAGAAAATATTCAGACCCCTTTACTTTTTCCACATTTTGTTACGTTACAGCCTTATTCTAAAATGGATTCAATATATACATTTTTTGTAATCTACACACAGTAAACCATAATGAGAAAGTGAAAACAAGTTTTGACATTTTTGCAAATGTATATATATAWATWTTTGTTTTGTTTACTTCTACATAAGTATTCAGACCCTTCGCTATGAGACTCGAAATTGAGCTCAGGTGCATCCTGTTTCCATTGGTCATCCTCGAGATATTTCTAGAAGTTGATTGGAGTCCACCTGTGGTAAATTCAATTGATTGGACAMGATTTGGAAAAGGCACACACCTGTCTATATAAGGTCCCACAGTTGATAGTGCATGTCAGAACAAAAACCAAGCCATGAGGTTAAAGGAATTGTCCATAGAGTTCCAAGACAGGATTGTGTCAAGGCACAGATCTGGGGAAGGGTACCAAAAAATGCCTGCAAACATTGAAGGTCCACCAAGAACACAGTGGCCTCCAAGTTTTGGAACCACCAGACTCATCCTAGAGGTGGCCAAGAGAGAAACCGGGGTAAAAGGGACTTGGTCAGGAGGTGACCAAGAGCCCGATGGTCACTCTGACAGAGCTCCAGAGTTCCTCTGTGGAGAGGGAGGAACTTCCAGTTAAGGGACAACCATCTCTGCCAGCACTTCACCAATCAGGCCTTTATGGAAGAGAGGCCAGACAGAAGCCACTCCTCAGTAAAAGGACAGCCCCCGCTGCGAGTTTGCCAAAAAGCACCCAAAAACTTTTTAGAGTGTACTTGTCACGCTCGTTGAAAGATGGATTGGACCAAGGTGCAGCGTGGTTGGCGTACATTTTTCTTTTATTTAAATGACACCGAAAAACAACAAAATACAAAAAACGAACGTAAAGCTATATGCAGTGCAGAAAGCAACTACACACAAACAAGATCCCACAAACTAAGGTGGMAAAAAGGGCTGCCTAAGTATGATCCCAAATCAGAGACAACGATAAACAGCTGCCTCTGATTGGGAACCACACTAGGCCAACAAAGAAATAGAAACATAGATTTGCCCACCCAAGTCACACCCTGACCWAACCAAATAGAGAATAAAAAAGGCTCTCTAAGGTCAGGGCGTGACAGTACAGCTATATTGGTCACAAAACAATTGTAATTTTAGAGACCCCACAATCAGATGAATGTAGAAGCAACATAATTTCAAGTTAGTAAAAAAAAACGAATGACGGACGCAAGACTAACTATTGTTTAGGATGAAAAGCTGCAAAAGACTCCGACAATCGATTTTCAGCAAAGCAATTACCATACAACTCAACAAAATGATTTTTATTTAATCAACATTCCCTTTAAATGGATTCCAAAAACAAAATAAAAACTAATATTGAACTGACCTAAACAATAKATTTTAAAAAACCTATGACTTTATCAAACTTCCCTTAAATGAACGGATAACCTTGAGCTGTGGACTACAACCTTCTGCAATATCAAACCAGTCATTTGTTCAAAAATACTAAAAAATGACTTTTAATATCCAACGAACCTCTCCGTATGTAAAATGTATTTTATTATTTTTTACTGTTCTACCTATTTCAACCTCTTCCTCATTAAGTTCGGGAGCCAAAATCCCTGCTAAGTTAACAATGGATGTAGAATTACTTCTGAATGACAATAATACTCTGCTATAAAATGGCCATTCACATTCCCTTTTCAACCCATAACACTGTGCTCCTGTAGTTAATACCCTGTGATGATTCTCCACAGGCTTCACCAGCCCACGTTCCTCCTCCATTGTACAATGTAATAACACTAACGCTTCCTATTACCAACCACACTATAAAAAGACGCTTTTTAAATCAATTCCTTATATAACAGATTTTTAGGAGAAAAAAAACTTTTAAAACTTCCTCTACATTTTTAATACTCTTTTTATAAAATAACAGTGAAAAACAACTGATCTCTCACTCAAACTGTTCTCACTCACACTGTTCTCACTCACACTGTTCTCACTCACACTGTTCTCACTCACACTGTTCTCACTCACACTGTTCTCACTCACACTGTTTTCAACTCACACTGTTCTCCTCACACGCCACTACCACTGTTCTCACTCACAACTTTCTCTACTCACACTGTTCCACTTCACACTGTTTCATCCACTTTCACTCCACTGTTCACTCACCGTTTCTCACTCACACTGTTCTCACTCACACTGTATCTCACTCACACTGTTTCTCACTTCACTGTTCTCACTCACACTGTTCTCACTCCACACTGTTCTCACTCTGCTCACTAGACTGTTCTCACTCACACTGTTCTCACTTACACATGTCTCACTCACACTGTTCTCACTCACCACGTCTCACTTACACTGTTCTCACTCACACTGTTCTCACTCACACTGTTTCTCACTCACACTTTCTCACTCACCACTTGTTCTCACTCCAGCACTGTTCTCACTCACACTGTTCTCACTCACACTGTTCTCACTCAAACTGTTTTTTGCAGTCCAACCCTTTTCTTGTATTTTAAAAGTAGGGATCTGATTTTTTTTTTTTTTAACAGTTTTTGATATCCAGCCAGGTGGAAATCATTCGAAAGATGTCTGTATTTCTACGATTTACATTTTGTTTACCAATAAAGAAAAATGTTTTTAATTTAGGGCTTCCCTCTGATCCCTGTAAGACTGTTGTTGTTAGCTGTGAGGGCTTTCCCCTCTCTGATATCCTGTAGACTGTGTTAGCTGTAGGCTTTCCCCTCTGATTCCTGTAGACGTGTGTTAGCTGTAGGCTTTCCGCTCTGATCCCTGTACTGTATTGTTGCTGTAGCTTCCCCTCTGATCCTGTAGACTGCGTGGTTTGTTAGCTGTAGGGCTTTCCCCTCTGATCCCTGTAGACTGTGTTGTAGCTTAGGACAGCTCCTTGCTGTCGCCCTCCCCCAGTCCACCTGGCCTTGCTGCTATTCCCAGTTTCAGCTGTTTCTGCCTACGGTTATGTGAACCGCCACCTGTCCCGGACCTGCTATTTTCAACTCTTGATGATCTTTGATGATTATTCATGATTATTATTTGACCATGCTTGTCACTTATGAACATTTTGAACATCTTGGCATAGTTCTGTTATAATCTCCACCCGGCACAGCCAGAAAGAGGACTGGCCACACCCTCATAGCCTGGTTCCTCTCTTAGGTTTCTTTCCTAAGGTTTTGCCTTTCTAGGGAGTTTTTTCCTAGCCACCGTGCTTCCTACACCTGCATTTGCTTGCTGTTTGGGGTTTTAGGCTGGGTTTCTGTACAGCACTTCGAGATATTAGCTGATGTACGAAGGGCTTATATAAAATAAACTTTGATTTGATTTGATTTGATCCCTGTAGACTGTGTTAGCTGTAGGGCTTTCCCCTCTGATCCCTGTAGACCCTGTTGTTAGCAGTAGGGCTTTCCCTCTGATCCCTGTAGACTGTGTTAGCTGTAGGGCTTTCCCCTCTGATCCCTGTAGACTGTGTTAGGCTGTAGGCCCCTACAGCTAACACAAGTCTACAGGGTCAGAGGGGAAAGCCCTACAGTGTAGGGCTTTCCCCTCTGACCCTGTAGACTGTTGTTAGCTGAGGGCTTTTGTTGTCCCTAGCTGTGAGAGTGCTTTCCCCTCTGATCCTGTAGACTGTGTTTGCTGTAGGGCTTTCCCCTCTGATCCCTGTTAAGACTGTGTTAGCTTAGACTTAGGTGCTTTTCCCCTCTGATACCCTGTAGACGTGTTTGTTAGCAGTAGGGCTTTCCCCTCTGATCCCTGTAGACTTGTGTTGTTAGCAGTAGGGCTTCCCCCTATGATCCTGTAGACTGTGTTGTTAGCAGTAGGGCTTTCCCTCTGATCCCTGTAGACTGTATTGTTAGCTGTGGGCTTTCCCCTCTGATCCCTGTAGACTGTATTGTTAGCTTGTAGGGCTTTCCCCTCTGATCCCTGTAGACTGTATTGTTAGCTGTAGGGCTTTCCCCTCTGATCCCTGTTAGACTGTATTTGCTTGTAGGCTTTCCTGTCGTGTAGTGTGCTGTGGTTCCCCTCTGATCCCTGGTAGACTGTGTTGTTTAGCTGGTAGGGCTTTCCCTTCTGATCCCTGTAGACTGTGTTGTTAGCTGTAGGGCTTTCCCCTTCTGATCCCTGTAGACTGTGTTGTTAGCTGTAGGGCTTTCCCCTCTGATCCCTGTAGACTGTGTGTTTAGCAGTAGGGCTTTCCCTTCTGATCCCTGTAGACTGTATTGTTAGCTGTAGGGCTTTCTCCCTCTGATCCCTGTAGAACTGTGTTGTAGCTACGGCTATCATCATGCCTTGGCAGGTCATATTGGCTTTGGTGTTTTTGCCAAATTCACATCTCTATAAAATCCGACATGCATGGGGCTAACCCGGACTAAGGGCCCGGCAATCCAAGTCATTGTGTCAAGGCCAGGGCAAGGACGAGGGGGGGGGCAGGTGCTACTCTCTGCACCAGTCAGTAGAATTTCCTTTCTATCCGAGTCTCCCAAATGGCACCGCTTATTCCTATATAGTGCGCTACTTTTGACCAGGGCCAATAAGGGTCACTCAACAAGACTCAAATGTAGTGCACTATAGGGAGCCATTTTGTACGCAGCTTCAGTTCCATCAGCATGGAACTAAGCGTCTCTTAATCCTAGATTAAATCAGATAGTAAGTGAATCTGTCCAGCAGCATTAAGAGGTCAAGGGTAATGCTACTTTCCTGGCACGACACCGTCTTTTCAGAGGATTTTTTTATTTTTTTTTTATTTATTTATCCGTTATTTTACCAGGTAGATTGACTGAGAACACGTTCTCATTTGCAGCAACGACCTGGGGAATAGTTACAGGGGAGAGGAGGGGGATGAATGAGCCAATTGTAAACTGGGGATTATTAGGTGACCGTGATGGTTGAGGGCCTAGGATACAATGATATGTTAGGAAACAATAACTAGCCTACGGACAGTTTTTGCACTCGCTTTGTCTAGGGGTCCTAGACTTAGTTATACATGGTCTGTAACCAGACTCGCTTTTGTCTAGGGGTCCAGACTTAGTTTAGCATGGTCTGTAACCAGACTCGCTTTTGTCGAGGGGTCCTAGACCTTAGTTACATGGTCTGTACCAGACTCGCTTTGTCTAGGGGTCCTAAGACTTAGTTACATGGTCTGTAACCAGACTCGCTTTGTCTAGGGGTCCCAGACTTAGTTACATGGTCTGTAACGCGACTCGCTTTGTCGTAGGGGTCTTTTGTATTTTTGTCTGTTGACAAGGGTCCTAGACTTAGTTACATGGTCTGTAACCTGAATGAATTGGGCATTTATGAGGAAATTGCATATGCGCCCAGGGAGACAGCAACCTTACCTTGGTCGTGCCCGCTCTGTCTTGACGCTCTGGGTCGGTTATTATTTGTTCAGGAATGGTGACTAAAACAATGAATTTGTACAAAAAAGGAAAACATACCAAAAGGCTCAACTAAAAATGCTAAACTATAAAATGAAAAGGGCCTCATGTCACCGAAACCAACGCAGCTGGGACGTCAACATGACTGACGCATTCACACCTAATTGGGCAGACCTGATGTGGTTGTATCAACCAGGCTCGGCATCCTGGATGACAAGGTTTGGCTGCTGCCCCCTGGGAGAATGGAGTGTGGACGTGATACTGGAGCTGTAGTGGGTCTAATACTTAACTTACTCCCATAACAAAATGGGGGAATTATTTTTGGGGGGGGGGGATTTTTTTTTTTGAATTTTCCAGTTATATGAAATTGTAATTATTAGCACTAGTGTCTGGTCCCATGTGGCTTCAGGCTGGGAGAGCCGCCGGGCTTTGCAACGCCATGGTCTGGGTTCGATTCCCATGGAGGAACAAGTATATGAAAATGTATGAAACTCAACTATCTATTAAGTTGCTCTGGATAAGAGCATCTGCTAAATGTGAAAAGTTAAAAACAAAAAACAAAAAATCGAGCGAAATGAAACCTGCACCGAGCACAATGGACGTCAACAGAGCCAATAGGGTTGAATGTTTTACATCGTCATGGGAATTAGGCGCACAGTGATGGAACCAATCTGTTTGGAGAATTAGGGTTGTCTCTGACAACATCAACAACAAAAAAATACAAACAAAAAAAATTTGGTTGACCGCAAGCCTATCGACAGTGGACTAATTGGGGGTCAGCCCTATTTGAGATTGAGACAAACAGTGACAAAGTGATGAACCAATCTGTTTTTGAGACAACAAATGAAAACAGAGTGCTTCGTCAGGGCTGGTGTTTACACCACACTACAGTACTCAGTAATCTCAGTGTCCAATCTTCACTCAATCTGCTCCTCTCAACGGTGCAACGGTGAGAAGCTGACAAAACTGCTTCTAATGAAGTAATGCGGTAATCAGGAGATAAAGAACAAGTAAAATAGAAAAACAAATCAAGCCTGTAATAAAACGATTCTCCTTATTTAAAGAGGCAGATTACCTCCTTCTTTAGCTTTAGTCTCCTTAAAGAGGATCCTTTGACTAATTGCTCTTGTTAATCAAAGCTTTAGGTTTAAATTGTTTGACAAGAGATCCATTTGGAAGACACATCTCAAACAAATCTTTCCCCGGAGGCTATCAAGCTAGCTACACATCTTTCAAACGGAGGACTGTTGAAGAGAAACAAGTGAGAGCAGATTTAGACTTCTTGACTGCATTCCAAAATGGCCACCTATCCCTATATAAGTCACTACTGGTATTAGCGTCTGGTCAAAAAGAGTTCACTTCATAGAGAATAGGGTGCCCATCCTAAGAGTTCCGGAGTTTCACTTCTGGAGAACGGCTGATGGAGACCTGCTGATGGAAAGACTGCTGATGGAGACTGCTGATGAAGACTGCTGATGGAGACTGCTGATGGAGACTGCTGATGGAGACGTTGCTGATGGAGACTGCTGATGGAGACTGCTGATCGGAGACTGCTGATGGAGATCTGCTGATGGAGAACTGCTGATGGAGACTGCGAGGAGACTGCGATGGAGACTGCGATGGAGACTGCTGATGGAGACTGCTGATGGAGACTGCTGATGGAGACTGCTGATGGAGACTGCTGATGGAGACTGCTGATGGAGACTGCTGATGGAGACTGCTGATGGAGACTGCGCTGATGGAGACTGCGCGAATGGAGACTGCTGATGGAGAACGGCTGCTGGAGAAGGCTGCTTTGCTAGTAGGGTTTGAGAGGTTCCTGGTCCTTTGAGAATAGGAATAAAAGCTTCACAATTCTCCTTCAATATTTCCAGGAAGGCACGGAGCCGGGATTAAATTACAGCTGTATTGTTGAACACGATGAGGAGATGTGTGGGACTGTAGACTCAATCCCAGGAAACCACGTATTGTTGAACACGATGAGGAGATGTGTGACTGTAGAGCTCAATCCCAGGAAACCACTGTATTTTAACACAGCTTGAGGAGATGTGTGGGACTGTAGACTCAATCCCAGGAAACCACTGTATTGTTGAACACGATTGAGGAGATGTGTGACTGTAGACTCAATCCCAGGAAAACCACTGTATTGTTGAACCACGATGGAGGAAGATGTGTGGGACTGTAGAACTCAAATCCCAGAAAACCACTGTATTTTCTAATTTATTTAATGTAAAGGTAAGAAAAATAAGATTGGAAGTTAAACCAAACATAAAAATATGTTTCATTCTCTTGAATTTACATCAAATATTGTGGCTTTTTAATAGAAAATACAATATTGCAATTCCGATTGTAAGAACTAAAAAAATTTA
>NW_019943021.1:276660-295179 GCF_002910315.2 Salvelinus sp. IW2-2015 | reverse complement strand
TGTCTAGGGGTCCTAGACTTAGTTACATGGTCTGTAACCTGAATGAATGTGTGCATTTATGAGAGAAATTAGCATATGCGCCCAGGGAGACAGCAACCTTACCTTGGTCCAGTGCCCGCTCTGTCTTGACCTCTGGGTCGGTTATTATTTGTTCAGGATGGTGACTAAACATGAATTTGTACAAAAAAGGAAAACATACCAAAAAGGCTCAACCTAAAAATGCTAAAATATAAAATGAAAAGCCTCATGGTCACCGAAACCAACCAGCTGGGACGTCACATGACTGACCATCACACTAATTGGCAGCACCTGATGTGTTTATCAACCAGGCTCGGCTCCTGGACAAGGTTGCTGCTGCCCCCTGGGAGAATGGAGTGTGGACGTGATACTGAGCTGTAGTGGGTCTAAACTACTTAACTTACTCCATAACAAAATGGGGGAATTATTTTTTGGGGGGGGGGATTTTTTTTTTGAATTTTCCAGTTATATGAAATTGTAATTATTAGCACTAGTGTCTGGTCCCATGTGGCTCAGCTGGGAGAGCCCGGGGCTTGCAACGCCATGGTTCTGGGTTCGATTCCCATGGAGGACAAGTAATGAAAATGTATGAAAACTCACTACTTTAAGTTGCTCTGGATAAGAGCATCTGCTAAAATGTGAAAAAGTTAAAAACAAAAAACAAAAAAATCGACGAATGAAACCTGCACCGAGCACAATGGACGTCAACAGAGCCAATAGGGTTGAATGTTTACATCGTCATGGGAATTAGGCGCACAGTGATGAACCAATCTGTTTGGAGATTAGGGTTGTCTCTGACAACATCAACAACAAAAAATACAAACAAAAAAAATTTGGTTGACCGAAAGCCTATCGACCAGTGGACTAATTGGGGTCAGCCCTATTTGAGATTGAGACAAACAGTGACAAAGTGATGAACCAATCTGTTTTTGAGACAACAAATGAAAACAGAGTGCTTCTCAGGGCTGGTGTTTACACACACACTACAGTACTCAGTAATCTCAGTGTCCAATCTTCACTCAATCTGCTCCTCTCAACGGCTCAACGGTGAGAAGCTGACAAAACTGCTTCTAATGAAGTAATGCGGTAATCAGGAGATAAGACAAGTAAAAATAGAAAACAAATCAAGCCTGTAATAAAACGATTCTCCTTATTTAAAGAAGGCAGATTACCTCCTTCTTTAGCTTTAGTCTCCTTAAAGAGGATCCTTTGACTAATTGCTCTTGTTAATCAAGCTTTAGGTTTAATTGTTGACAAGAGATCCATTTGGAAGACACATCTCAAACAAATCTTTCCCCAGGAGGCTATCAAGCTAGCTAACATCTTTCAACGGAGGACTGTTGAAGAGAAACAAGTGAGAGCAGATTTAGACTTCTTGACTGCATTCCAAATGGCACCCTATTCCCTATATAGTGCACTACTGGTATTAGCGTCTGGTCAAAAGAGTTCACTTCATAGAGAATAGGGTGCCATCCTAAGATTCCGGAGTTTCACTTTCTGGAGAACGGCTGATGAGACTGCTGATGGAGACTGCTGATGGAAGACTGCTGATGGAGACTGCTGATGGAGACTGCTGATGGAGACTGCTGATGGAGACTGCTGATGGAGACTGCTGATGGAGACTGCTGATGGAGACTGCTGATGGAGACTGCTGATGGAGACTGCTGATGGGACTGCTGATGGAGACTGCTGATGGAGACTGCTGATGGGAGACTGCTGATGAGACTGCTGATGGAGACTGCTGATGAAGACGGCCGATGGAGACGGCCGATGGAGACTGCTGATGGAGACTGCTGATGGAGACTGCTGATGGAGATCTGCTGATGGAGACTGCCTGATGGAGACGGCTGATGGAGACGGCTGCTGGAGAAGGCTGATGGAGAAAGGCTGCTTTCGCTAGTAGGGTTGAGAGGGTTCCTGGTCCTTTGAGAATAGGAATAAAAAGCTTCACAATTCTCCTTCATATTTCCAGGAACCGGGATAAATTACACTGTATTGTTGAACACGATGAGGAGATGTGTGGGACTGTAGCTCAATCCCAGGAAACCACTGAATTGTTGAACACGATGAGGAGAATGTGTGACTTAGACTCAATCCCAGGAAACCATGTATTTTTAAACGATTGTAGGAATGGTGGTGGGACTGTAGACTCAATCCCAGGAAACCACTGTATTGTTGAACACGATGAGGAGATGTGTGGGACTGTAGACTCAATCCCAGAAAACCACTGTATTGTTCTAATTATTTTAATGTAAAAGTAAGAAAAAAATAAGATTGGAAGTTAAACCAAACATAAAAATATGTATTTCTCTCTTGAATTTACATCAATAGTTGTGGCTTTTTAATAGAAATACAATATTGCAATTCGATTTAAGAACTAAAAAAATATAATTTAGCTAAACGGTTATTTATTACGTAGGTTAGGCCATTTACTGTATAAAGGTAAATGGTGATGTTAATACTGTATAGAAGTTGTGGATCTAGAAGAAGACATTAAGAATGTTTATCCGTTGTGTTTAGTTAATAGTCACGTATGGGTTTATAGCCTATATAAAAAGCAATGACACGGTACAAGATTCAGCAGGACTACTTGCAACAGCATCTAAATCAAGCTTGGCCCAAAACAATAAACAAAAACGAAGCTCCAGACAAACTGGTAAACCATCAGCCCTGGACAGAGAGAACTGTGGATGTACAGTGTATTCAGACCCCTTCCCTTTTTCCACAGAAATACCTTATTTACATCAGTATTCAGACCCATTCCCTTTTTCCACAGTAATACCTTATTACATAAGTATTCAGACCATTTTGCTATGAGACTCGAAATTGAGCTCAGGTGCATCCAGTTTCCAGTGATCATCCTTGAGATGTTTCTACAACTTGATTGGAGTCCACCTGTGTTAAATACAATTGATTGGACATGATTTGGAAAGGCACACACCTGTCTAAATAAAGTTGACAGTGCATGTCAGAGCAAAAACTAAGCCATGAGGTCAAAGGGATTGTCCGTAGAGCTCAGAGACAGGATTGTATCGAGGCACAGATCTGGGGAAGGGTGCCAAAACATTTATGCAGCATTGAAGGTCCCCAAGAACACAGTGGCCTCCATCATTCTTAAATGGAAGAAGTTTGGAACCACCAAGACTCTTCCTGTAAATGTGATATTTCAGTTTTTTATTTTTAACACATTTGCAAAAATGTCAAAAAATATGTTTTTGCTTTGTCATTACAGGGTATTGAGTGTAGATTGATAATAAAACAAAATAATTTTATTAATTTTAGAATGAGGCTGCAACGTAACAAAATGTGGAAAAAGTCAAAGGGGTCTGAATACTTTCCAGAACGCACTGTATATATATTCAGCAGGCAGCACCAGAGCTTGTGTGTGTCCCAAATAGCACCCTATCCTCTATACAGCGCCCTACGGGCCCTGGTCAAAAGTAGTGTACTGTGTAGGGAAAGGGTTCCATTTAGGGCACAAGCCCAAGCTAAAAGGTAAATCAGATTATCAACACCATGCTATCATTAAAGTCGGGCAAAATCCTCCCTTCCAGCTACATTTAATCCTGTTAGGATTTGACTTATTCCTGCTACTTCTACTGTGGGCCCAGCTCGTATTATGTGGCTGGCTGAGGCTGGAAAACGTTTGAAGTGTGAAGGCGAATAACCAGAGTCGCAGTGGTCAGAGCAGTATGTTGTCACAAATGACATCCTATTATTCACTACTTTAGTGCATAGGGTCATAAGGCTCTGGTTCAAGGTAGTGCACTATGTAGGGAATAGGGTGCCATAAGGCTCTGGTTCAAGGTAGTGCACTATGTAGGGAATAGGGTGCCATAAGGCTCTGGTCAAAGGTAGTGCACTATGTAGGGAATAGGGTGCCATAAGGCTCTGGTTCAAGGTAGTGCACTATGTAGGGAATAATGGCTGGCGCATAAGTCTGCGTCAAAGCGTAGATGCACTATCTTTAGGCGACAGTAGAGGGTGCCGTTGTGGACGAAGGTATTGAAGTAACGCTAACAGACAGCAGTACGGGTCAACTAATAAATCACCATTTAGACGAGTGTGTTTTCTGGGAAAAACACCCCATCCCGTTCGAACTTCAATCCTAACTTTTCAAGACAGCTGCTGCTTTCAAGACAAACCCCAGTATTGGTTTGGACGGTTTTCCACTCGACGGTAGTTGTAATTCTCTATGACATCAAAAATACACACAAATGCAGAGTGAAAAGTAATTTAGGGCACTACAAATCTGTTCGTTTTTTGCCCGATTCCTTTTTTCCCCAAAAATTCAATTTTCCTCATTTGTTTTTCAGGTTTAATTTTTTTTAATTTTTTTTAATGTTTTCTCTCGCTCTTTAATCACACTTCTTCTATAGAAAAAACAACTCAATTGGATGTTGTAAGTTCACAACAATGCTTAAACCAATCAGGAGACACTTGAGTAGTCTTGGGGAAAATATACTTGTTTTTTTGCCTATAGTTACCCTTTAATGCAAGTTTGCACCAGCAAAAGACCATTGTTTGGTATTTGCTGTTCTATAACGCACTCATCTGATCACAGAGTTTGCTAAATAAATCGTCCACTGGATTGAATGCAAATAACCATGATATCATTCTGCCAGTAGACATTGGCTACTTTGTAAATTAACATGTCATTGAGAATCAAACAGACGAAGACAGTGACAGAGACGAAGAGCAGACAGACAAGACAGAGCAGCAGACAGTACAGACAGACGACAGACAGACAGAGCAAGGAACAGACAGACGACAGACAGACAGACAGACAGACAACAGACAGACAGAAGAAGACAGACAGAAATACAGACAGACAGAAGACAGACAGACAGACAGACAGACAGACCAAGACAGAACAGGACAGACGACCAGACAGAGACAGACGAGACAGAAGAGGCTTTCCTTGTGCCATTTTCAGAAAGTTGCATGAAATAGAATCACTGAGTGCATGTTGTCCTGTCTTATGATTCAATTTAGTTGAGTTATTCTAAGTTCGATAAATGTTAGTATTTGTTGAATTCCATTTTAAATGTCTGGATTCTTCATCCGTCCTAGTAATCACAGAGAGAGCAGCGGTGAGAGCAGGGCTGTAAGTAATCGACAGAAGAGGCGCGGTAGAGTGAGTCAGCACGGCTAGGTAGTAATCGACAGAGAGCGGCAGCGGTCAGAGGCAGGGCTGTAGTAATCGACAGAGAAGGCAGCGGGTGAGAGCAGGGCCTGTAAGTAATCGACAGAGAGGCAGCGGTCGAAGCAGGGCTGTAAGTAATCGACAGAGAGGCGCGGTGAGACAGGGCTTAGTAGTACGACAGAGAGGCAGCGGTCAGGCAGGGCTGTAAGTAATCGACAGAGGCAGCGGTCAGGCAGGGCTGTAATGAATCGACAGAGAGGAGCGTCAGAGCAGGGCTGTAAGTAATCGACAGAGAGCGGCGTGAGAGCAGGCTGTAAGTAATCGACAGAGAGGCAGCGGTCGAGAGCAGGGCTGTAAGTAATCGACAGAGAGCAGCGTCAGAGCAGGGCTGTAAGTAATCGACAGAGAAGGCAGCGGTAGACAGGAGGCAGGGTAGAGCAGGGACTCTCTGTTTATCTTAGTATTAGTCACTTTAACTATACATTCATGTACATACTACCTCAATTGGCCCGACCAACCAGTGCTCCCGACCTTGGCAAACCGGGCTATCTGCATTGTGTTCCACCCACCCGCCAACCCTCTTTTACGCTACTGCTACTCTCTGTTCTCATATATGCACAGTCACTTTAACGATACCTACATGTACATAATACCTCAAAAAGCCTGACTAACAGGTGTCTGTATATAGCCTTGCTACTTCTTTTTTTCAAATGTCTTTTACTGTTGTTTTATTTCTTTATTTACACACACAACACACACACAACACACCCACACACACCCACACACACACACACACACCACACAACACACACACACACACACACACAACACACACACACCACACACACAACACACACACACACACACCACACACAGCACACACACACACACACACACACACACACACACACACCTTTTTTTCCGCCACTATTGGTTAGAGCCTGTAAGTAAACATTTCACTGTAAGGTCTACACCTGTTGTATTCGCGCCACGTGACAAATAACCTGTGATTTGAAACCACATCAGGTAAACCACTAAGCTACATTTGAGGGTATACGAAACGGGGTAGACTAAATTAAATTGTAACAATAGGCACCTTTTTCAAGAAAGTCCTGTTTTTCTAGAATAACCTGAAGGTATTGGGCCTGGGGTTTAGTTAAAAACATTCTCCAACGGTCTTGATGCTACTGATTCTACTAGAGAGCACCTGCTTTAACTATTTCTTCTCCTTTTCAGCTCATTTTACAAACCTGATTTACTTAAGCCGTTACGCTTGGTGGGACTTGGATAGGGCTAAACTGAAACGTTTCCTACGGAAGAAATATGAAATACATAACCATGGTTGCAAATTTAAAAGGGAAGAGTTTGGAGATTATGGGGGAAATGATTCGACCGAACGTTCAGTACACCTGATACTAGACTGAATCGAAACACGGTTCATTTCATGTGCATTTACATTTACGGTAGTTTTCGCCTCCTTTGTTGAAAACGAAATCTGAAAATACTCTGAAACATTTAATAACATGATAAGACATATCCTGGAAAATAGGTGACAACATAAGACAGAAAAATGATAGGTTTGAGTGAGAGACTAACTGTGTCTCCAATGGCCCCACACCTCTCCAAACTGTGGGTTTCATGAGGACTAACTGGTGTCTCCAAGGGGCCCCACACCTCTCCAAACTGTGGGTTTCAGTGGGAGGACTAACTGGTGTCTCCAAGTGGACACACACCTCTCCAAACTGTGGGTTTCAGTGGGAGGACTAACTGGTGTCTCCAAGTGGACACACACCTCTCCAAACTTGGGTTTCAGTGAGAGACTAACTGGTGTCTCCAATGGACACACACCTTCCAAACTGTGGGTTTCAGTGGGAGACTAACTGGTGTCTCCAAGTGGACACACACCTCTCCAAACTGTGGTTTCAGTGAGAGGACTAACTGTGTCTCCAAGTGGACACCACACCTCTCCAAACTGTGGTGTCAGTGGGAGGACTAACTGGTGTCTCCAAGTGGACACACACCTCTCCAAACTGGTGGTTTCAGTGGGAGGACTAACTGTGTCTCCAAGTGACACACACCTCTCCAAACTGTGGGTTCAGTGAGAGGACTAACTGGTGTCTCCAAGTGCCCACACCTCTCCAAACTGTGGGTTTCAGTGAGAGGACTAACTGGTGTCTCCAAGTGGCCCCACACCTCTCCAAACTGTGGGTTCAGTGAGGGACTAACTGGTGTCTCCAAGTGGACAACCACCTCTCCAAACTGTGGTTTCAGTGAGAGGACAACTGGTGTCTCCAAGTGGACACACACCTCTCCAAACTGTGGGTTTCAGTGAGAGGACTAACTGGTGTCTCCAAGTGGCCCACACCTCTCCAAACTGTGGGTTCAGTGAGAGGACTAACTGGTGTCTCCAAGTGGCACACAACCTTCCAAACTGTGGGTTTCAGTGAAGGACTAATGGTCTCCAAGTGGCCCCACACCTCTCCAAACTGTGGGTTTCAGTGACTAACTGGTTCTCCAAGTGGACAACACACCTCTCCAAACTGTGGGTTTCAGTGAGAGGACTAACTGGTGTCTCCAAGTGGCCCCACACCTCTCCAAACTGGGCACAGTTCCAAAGTAATTTCAATGTACTTTTATGACTCAAAGAAGAGTCAAACTAAATACTATCTTACGGTGTTAGACTTTCACAAGGCAATTCAGAGAAACAGATTGTAATTTCGGTGCGCATAGAAATGAGTCCTGAGGTCATCCTGAGGTCATTCGGGTGTCGAAGCAAATTATCTTCACAATAAACAAACACAGGCTCCTTCTGTTCAGATCAACTCAGGGTATGACGCCATGTCATCTTGTAACAGTACAGCTAAGATAGCGATCATAAACGTTGACAGTATATATATATGACTTGATCCGGAAATGTAAAGTGCCCGTTTGCCTTGCTTGTATGACAGAGGTGTTGATTACAATCCTCGACGTCTGATCTTCCTAAGTGCTCTTAAAAACACAGCATCTGCCCTCACTCAGACAACTCAAACATTAGCAATTCGTTTTCCCAATTAGCAAGAGGGATTGGAGGCAACTTTTTCCTCGCATACGATGCAGAACATCTGTCAGTCAAAAAAACCCGTACAGCGATGTGAAGCACAGAGCTCTGATGTCATGTGTAGCGTGTTACTGTACAGCCAGTGTGTTCCAGTTGAGGTGTTTATCAGTGTCCAAATCAGCCATTTTCAACCTGTATACAGGTACAAGTGTAAAGGGTTAACAAAAAGGGCAAATCTTAATAGGTGGTCTAGGTACAGTAATGTCATGACATCACCAGTGGGCCTTTCCTCTGTTGCTCTCTTTTGTTCCGCAAGCAAAGGGTGGAGGTCGATGACGTCACAGGTTCCCATCAGATCAACTCCATGAATACTTGCAGTTGTGTCAAAAATACTATTTTGCTCTACATATTTTGTAGCCTTTAGTGTGTACACATTTACTGTATTTGTACTTGGGATATCACTTTTCAACAAGTGTACCGGTGACATCAATGAATGATTGAGGAAGTCAGAGTTTGACATGCTTTTCCTATCTCGTGTCTGAACCAGACGTCGAGTGTGAAGCCATCAAATGACTCATGCACCCTTCAGTATCCATCCACAGTGAATAGGTTGTGTAGGTGGGCTGCCATTGTCAAAGGAACAGATTCGGCGTACTATAAGTCCCCACAACAACGATGTGACAGTCGTTCATTCTACAGTTTACAAGTGGAAAGCTAACTGGAATTGATGGGATTAACTTTTTGAGAACATAAATATATCTTTTAAATGCTTATAAATTGCAAACCTTTCCACCCTCATGTCCATCATGTCCTGTGAGGCTAAAACATGTAAATATGTCCTCCACTTGGGGAATTCCATCCATAGAAATAAAATGAATAGAACGCTTCTAGTTCTGCGGTTCCATTCCATAGAAATAGAATGAATAGAACGCTTCTAGTTCTGCGGTTCCATTCCATAGAAACAGAGGTGGCAGGGTTGAGTAACAGGGTGGTAGCGGCTAGTGACAGTGATAAGGTTCAGGGAAGGGTACTGGGTGAGGCCGCTAGAGTGGTGATGTTTAACATCTGATGGCCTTGAGATAGAAGTGTTCTTCGTCTCTCGGTCCGCTTTGATGCACTGTACTGACTCGCTTCTGGATGATAACGGTGTGAACAGACAGTGGCTCGGGGTTTGTTGTCCTCGATGATTTTATGGCTTCCTGTGACATCGGTGCTGTAGGTGTCATGGAGGGCAGGTAGTTTGCCCCGGTGATGCGTTTGTGTAGACAGCACCATCCTCTGGAAAGCCCTGCAGAATGACTTAGAATGTTGTAGTCCTAAGTATCTGACTCATCCAGGCTCAGCTCACACTGTGATTTTTATTATTTATTTTAACCTTTTTTTAATAGGCAAGTCAGTTAAGAACAAATTCTTTTACAATGAGGGCCTAGGACAGTGGGTTAACTGCCTTGTTCAGGGGCAGAACGACAGATTTTTTACCTTGTCAGCTCAGGGATTCAATCTTTCAACCTTCGGTTACTAGTCCAACGCTCTAACCACTAGGCTACCTGCTGCCCGTGATACATGGTCTCTCTGCCTGTCCAGGGCTCAGCTCACCAAGTGATACATGGTCTCTCTCCTGTCCAGGCCATCAGCTCACCAGTGCAATGATACATGGTCTCTCTTCCTGTCCAGAGCTCAGCCTCACACAGTGAATACATGTCTCTCTCCTGTCGCAGGCTCAGCTCAGCAAGTGATACTGGTCTCTCTTCCTGTCAGATCAGCTCACAGCAGTGATACATGGTCTCTCTTCTGTCCAGACTCAGCTCACATATGTGATACTGGTCTCTCTTCCTGTCCAGGCTCAGCTCACACAGTGAATGGTCTCTCTGTCCTGTCCAGACTCCAGCTCACACAGTGATACATGGTCTCTTTCCTGTCCAGGCTCAGCTACCCAGTGATAACATGGTCTTCTTCCTGTCAGGCTCGCTCACACAGTGATACATGGTCTCTCTTCCTGTCAGGGCTCAGCTCACACCGTGATACATGGTCTCTCTTCTGTCCAGGCTCAGCTCACACAGTGATACATGGTCTCTCTTCCTGTCCAGGCTCAGCTCCACAGTGATACATGGTCTCTCTTCCTGTCCAGACTCAGCTCACACAGTGATACATGGTCTCTCTTCCTGTCAGCGCTCAGTCACACAGTGATACATGGTCTCTCTTCTGTCCAGGCTCAGCTCACAAGTGATACATGGTCTCTCTTCCTGTCCGACTCAGCTCACACAGTGCATACATGGTCTCTCTTCTGTCCAGGCTCAGCTCCACAGTGATACATGGTCTCTCTTCCTGTCAGCTCAGCTCACCGTGATCACATGGTCTGAGTAGCTACGTACTGGTCCTTTGTATACTACTGCTCTTAGTACTGTTCCGAAGAGAACGTGTCAAGTGAGGTGTCATTCGGAGAACGAGGCAGCGACAAGGAAGATACAAAAACTGTCAGTGTGAGGCCGTACGTCAAGACAAGAAGAGGTAGGCTGGTCATATCGCTAACTCGCTAATGGCTGTTCCATGTTCAATGTTGATGTTGCTCGCAATTGTCACGTACACTAGTAGCTGGTTATGGTGGGACTATTGGGGTTTGGGTCAGTACATGTGGCTGTAAAGGTCATACTCAGTATACACTAGTGTTATTATGAGATGATTTCAGTTTAGGTTCTTGATGAGATGTTTCTGTTGCTCCTCAGCTGTCTGTAATGTCTACAGCCTCCGAGGAGTCATACCGTGGTTCGGGCTGTATTACCCTTTTTGTCTGCCGTGTGTTAACACCGTGTGTTATCACCCCGTGTGTTAATCACAGGAGATGACTCTGTTGATGGTCTGACACTTTACTGTTAATGGTTTGTTACTACTACCTGTTAGGTAACTCAGGTGGTTTGGGAAGGGAGCAGAGTTCATTTTATATTTAGCTTAAACTTTATTTAACATTGAGTCCATAAATATCTATAGATGGTGATTCTTGGTCTATGTAAATAGATGATTCAGATGGTGATTCCTTGGTCTATTGTAATAGATGATTCAGAGTGTGATTCTTTGTCTATTGTAATAGATGATTCAGATGGGTGTTCCTGGTCTATTGTAATAGATGATTCAGATGGTGATTTCCTTGGTCTATTGTATAGATGATTCAGATGGTGATTCTTGGTCTATTGTATAGATGATTCGAGTGTGATTCACTTGGTCTATTGTAATAGGATGATTCAGATGGTGATTCTTGGTCTATTGTAATAGATGATTCAGTATGGTGGATTCCTTGGTCTATTGTAATAGATGATTCAGAGTGTGATTCTTGGTCATGTAATAGATGATTCAGATGGTGATTCTTGGTCTATTGTATAGATGATCAGATGTGTGATTCCCTTGGTCTATTGTAATAGATGATTCAGATGGTGATTCCTTGGTCTATTGTAATAGATGATTCAGACGGTGATTCCTTTGTTATTCTGATAAGTACAGTAGTAGGATAATGGAATGTTCTATGTTTTTAATAATTGTATAATTGTGTCTATAAAGTCCAGCCATCTTCTGTTGGTTCTCGGGAACATAATCCTTTTATAGGTTTTAAGCCCCTATCCTGTAGTGTAGAATCAAAGACTACTGGCTTGTCCTGTAGTGTAGAATCAGACTACTGCTGTCCCTGTAGTGTAGAATCAGACTACTGGCTTGTCCTGTAGTGTAGAATCAGACTACTGGTTGTCCTGTAGACTGGACTGTTGGCCTTGTCCGCTGCAGACTAGCTGTTGTCTGTCCCTGCGACTGAGAGAAACTGGTTGGCCTGTCCTGCAGACTAGACTGTTGGTTGTCCTGCAGACTAGACTGTTGGCCTTGTCCTGTAGACTAGACGTTGGCTTGTTCTGCAGACTAGACTGTTGGCTTGTCCGCTGCAGACTAGACGGTTGGCCTTGTCCCTGCCAGACTATGACGGATTGGCCTTGTCCCTGTAGACTAGACTGTTGGCTTGTCCTGTAGACTAGACTGTTGGCCTTGTCCTGCATGACTGACTGTGCCTGTCCTGTCAGACTAGACTGATTTGGCTTGTCTTGCAGACTAGACTGTTGTCCTTGTCCTGCGAATAGACTGTGCTGTCCCTGCAGACTCGACTGTTGGCCTTGCGCAGATTTGTCGTCCCTGCATGACTAGACTGTTGCCTTGTCCTGCGAGACTAGACCTGTTGGCCTTGTCTGCAGACTAGACTGTGGCCTTGTCCTGCAGACCTAGACTGTGGGCTTGTCCTGCAGACTAGACTGTTGGTCCTGTCGTGCAGATAAGAATGTTGGCCTTGTCCCTGCAGACTAGGATGGTTGGCCTGTTGCAGTGACCTGTGGCTCTAGACTAGACTGTTGGCCTTGTCCCTGCAGCTAGAGTTCCTGTCTGAGAGCTGTTCTTGTCCTGCAGCAACTGGCTTGCTGAGACTGCTTTGGCTTGTCCCTGACTAGACGGGCTAGCACACTGTTTGGCCTTGTCCCTGCAGACTAGACTGTTGGCCTTGTCCTGTAGCTAGAACTGTTGGCCTTTGGTCCTGGACTAGACTGTTGGGTTGCCCTGATACTTGTTGGCTCCCGCAGACTGGACTGTTGGCCTTGTCCTGCGACTAGACTGTTGCCTGCTCTGTACTGATGTTGCCTTGTTGACGACTCTTATGCAACTGCTGTTGGCGCCTTACTAGTTCTGTCTGTGCTGCTGTGCCTTCTGAGACTAGACTGTTGGCCTTGTCCACTGACTGTTGCTTTCTAGACTAGATGTTGGCGTTTGTCCCTGCAGACTAAGACGTTGGCCTTGTCCCTGCAGCTAACTGTTGGCCTTGTCCTGCAGACTAGACTGTTGGCCTTGTCCTGCAGACTAGACTGTTGGCTTTGTCCTGCGACTAGACTGTTGGCCTTGTCCTGCAGCTAGACTGTTGGCCTTGTCCCTGCAGACTAGACTGTTGGCTTGTCCTGCCAGACTAGACTGTTGGCCTTGTCCCTGCAGACTAGACTGTTTGCTTGTCCCTGCAGACTAGACTGTTGGCCTTGTCCCTGCAGACTGACTGTTGGCCCTTGTCTGCAGACTAGACTGTTGGCCTTGTCCCTGTAACTAGACTGTTGGCCTTGTCCCTGAGACTGACTGTTGCCTTGTCCCTGGATAACTGTTGGCTTGCCTGAGACTGGACTGTTGGCATTGCCTGGTAGACAGACTGGTGGCCTTGTCCTGCGACTGGACTGTTGGCCTTGTCCCTGTAGACTAGATGTTGGGCCTTGTCCCTGTAGACTAGACTGTTTGGCCTTGTTCTGCAGATACGACTGTTGGCCTTGGGTCCCTGCAGACTAGACTGTGGCTTGCCTGTAACTGAGTGGCCCTAACTAGATGCCTGTTAGACTAGACCCTTTGTTTGGCTTGTCCCTGTAGACTAAGCTGTTGGCCTTGTCCCTGCGACTTAGACTGTTGGCTTGTCTGCAGACAGACTGTTGGCCTTTGTCCTGCAGACTAGACTGTTGGCTTGTTCTGCAGATAGACTGTTGGCCTTGTCCTGCAGACTAGACTGTTGGCCTTGTTTTCTGCTAGACTGACTGTTGGCCTTGTCCTGCAGACTAGACTGTTTGGCCTTGTTCTGCAGATACTGTTGGGCCTTGTCCCTGCGACAGATGGTTGGCCTTGTCTTGTTAGACTAGACTGTTGGCCTTGTCCTGCGGACTAGGACTGGTTGTGTCCTCTGCTCCTTGGCCTGCAGACTAGACTGTTGGCTTGTCCTGCAGACTAGACTGTTGGCTGTCCCTGACCTAGACGGTGCTGCCTGAGACTGCTGTCTTGTCCTGCATGACTAGACTGGTTGGCCTTGTCCTGCGACTAGACTGTTGGCCTTGTCCCTGCAGACCTAGACTGTTGCCTTGTCCCTGCAGACTTAGACTGTTGGCCTTGTCTGCAAGAACCCTAGACACTGTTTTTGGGGCCTTGGGGTTTCCCCCCCCTTGCCCCAAGACTAGAACCCCCCCCTGTTGGCCTTGTTTCCTGCAGACTAGACTGTTTGGCCTTGTCCCTGCAGCCTAGACTGTGCTGGCCTCGACTGCTGTCCTTGTCTGACTAGACTGTTGGTCCTTGGTACTTTGCTGTCTGCAGACTAGACTGTTGGCCTGTCCCTGTATACTAGACTGTTGCCTTGTCCTGTATACTAGACTGTTGCTTGTCCATGTAGACTAGACTGTTGGCCTTGTCCCTGCAGACTAGACTGTTGGGCCTTGTCCCTGCGACTAGACGTTGGCCTTGTCCTGTAACTAGCCTGTTGTGCCTTGTCCTGTAGACTGACTGTTGGCCTTGTCCTGTAGACTAGACTGGTTTGGCTCTGTCCTTTTGTAGCCTAGACTGTTGGCTTGTCCTGTATATGAATGTTGGCCTTGTCCTGTTACTAGACTGTTGGCACTTGTCCCTGTATACTAGGACTGTTGGCCTTGTCCCTGCAGACTAGACTGTTGCTGTCCTGCGACTAGACTGTTGGCCTTGTCCTGTATACAGACTGTTGGCCTTGTCCCTGTATCTAGACTGTTGGCCCTTTGTCCTGCAGACTAGACGGGTTGGCTTGTCCTGTATACTAGACTGTCTTGGCTGTCCTGCAGACTACGAATGTGGCCTTGTCTGTAGACTAGACTGGTTGGCCTGTCCTGCCAGACTAGAACTTTTGGCCTTGGTCCTGCAGACTGACTGTTGGCTTGTCCTGTAGACTAGACTGTTGTGGCCTTGTCCCTTTACTAGACTGTTGGTTGTCCCCTCAGACTAGCTGTTGGCTGTCTTCGATACCTGTTTGTCTATCTAGACTGTTGGCCTTGTCCTGTAACTAGACTGTTGGCCTTGTTGTAGAGACGTGGCCTGTCCAGACTCGACGCGTTGGCCTTGTCCTGCAGACTAACTGTTTGGCTTGTCCTGTATACTAGACTGTTGGCCTTGTCCTGTAGATCAGACTGTTGGCCTTTGTCCTGCAGCTAGACGGTTGGCTTGTCCTGTAGACTAGACTGGTTGGCTTGTCCTGTAGACTAGACTGTTGGCCTTGTCCCTGCAGACTAGACTGTTGGCTTGTCCCTGCAGACTAGACTGTTGTTGCCTGAGACTCTTTGCTGTCTAGACTTAGACTGTTGGCCTTGTCGCATAGACTAGACTGTTTAGTGGCTTGTCTCTGTAGGATCTAGACTGTTGGCTTGTACCGCTGCGACTAGACTGTTGGCCTTCGGCTGCAGAAGACTGTTGGCCTTGTCCCTGCCTAGACGTGTTGGCCTTGCCTGGTAGACTGACTGTTGGCTTCGTCCCTGGCAGACTAGAGTTGGCCTTGTCTGCAGACTAGACTTGGTTGGCCTTGGTCCCTCAGACTAGACGTTGGCTTGTCGCACTAGTGTTGCCTGCCGGCAGACTAGACTTGTTGGCCTTGTCCTGCGACTAGACTGTGGCCTGTCCTGCAAGACTAGACTGTTGGCCTGAGATACTGTCCTTGTCCGCAGTAGACTGTTGGCCTTGTGCCTGCAGACTAGACTGTTGTGGCCTTGGTCCCTGTAGATCTAGATGTTGGCCTTGTCCTGTTGTATATACTGTGGCCTTGTTCCTGTATACTAGACTGTGCCTTGTCTGACCAGGACTGTTTCTGTCGGACTAGACGTTGGCCTTCCTGCAGACTAGACTGTTGGCTTGTCCTGTTACTAGACTGTTGGCTTGTCCTGTAGACTGACTGTTGGCTTGTCCCTGTAGACTGACTGTTTGGCCTTGTCCTGTTAGATAGACTGTTGCTGTCGCCTGTATCCTAGACTGTTGGCCTTGTCCCTGTATACTAGACTGGTTGGCCTTGTCCTGTCTACTAGATGTTGGCTTGTCCTGCAGACTAGACTGTTGGCCTTGTCTGCAGACTACTGTTGGCCTTTTGTCCTGTTACTACTAGACTGTTGGGCTTGTCCTGTATACTAGACTGTTGGGCCTTGTCCCTGCAGACTAGACGTTGGCCTTGGTCCCTGTTACTATGACTGTTGGCTTGTCCCTGGAGACTGACTGTTGGCCTTGTCTGTTACTAGCTGTTGTGCCTTGTCCCGCAGACTAGACGGTTGCTCGTGCCCTGGCAGCTAGACTGTTGCCTGTGCCTGCAGACTAGACGTTGGCTTGTCCTGTAGACTAGACTGTTGGCTTGTCCCCTGCGACTAGACTTTTGGCGCTTTGTCCGGCAGACTAAACTGTGGCCTTGTCCGTGTAAGACGAACTGTTGGCCTTGATCCTGTTAACTAGACGGTTGGCTTGGTCCTGGAGACTAGACTGTTGTCCTTGTCCTGTAGATAGACTGTTGCCTGTCCCTGTATCTAACTGTTGGCCCTTGTCCGCTGAGCTAGACTGTTGGCCTGCCCTGCAGACTAGACGTTTGGCCTTGGTCCTGCAGACTAGACTGTTTGGCCTTGTCCCGTTATGCGTAGACTGTTGGCCTTGTCTGTAGACTACGGCTACGACGTGGACTTGGCTGTTGATCGATTTGCTTCATCAGACTAACTGTTGTTGGCTCTCAGATTGTTCCCTGTAGACTAGACTCGTGGCCTTGTCCTGCAGACTAGACTGTGCTTGTCCCTTGGCTGTTGCCTTCTTAGACTAGACTGTTGGCCTGTCCCTGAGCTCACAGCTGTGCTTGTCCCTGCAGGACTAGACTGTTGGCTTGTCTGGACTAGACTGTTGGCCCCCACTCCTGTACTCGAGGTTGCCTCTGTCTGGCAGACTGACTGTTGGGCCTTGTCCCTGTAGACTAGATTCTGTTAGACTGTTGGCTTCTTGATAACTGCCTGTACCTGAGACTAGACTGTTTGGCCCTTGTCCTGGAGCTAAGACGTGTTGGGCCTTGTCCATGTGACTGAACTGAGTTGGCCTTGTCCTGGACTAGACTGTTGGCCTGTTCTGTCAGACTAGACTGTTTGCTCTTGTCCCTGTAGACTAGTTTTCTGTAGCTGTTGGCCTTGTCCCTGCAGACTAGACTGAGTGGCCTTGTCCCTGTGACTAGACTGTTGGCCTGTCTGCAGCCTAGAATGGTTTGGCCTTGTCCTGTAGACTAGACTGTTGGCTGTCTGCAATAGACTGTTTGGCTTGTCGCTGTAGACTAGACTGTTGGCCTTCCGCTGGCATGACTAGACTGTGGCCTTGTCCCTGTAGACTCAGACTGTTGGCCTTGTCGAGTATCTAGAACTGTTGCCTTGGTCTCTAGACTAGACTGTTGCCTGTCCCTGCAGACTAGACGTTGGCCTTGTCTCTGCAGACTAGACTGTGGCCGTTGTCCTGCAGACTAGACTGTTGGGCCTTGTCTGCGTAACTCGACTGTTGGCTTGTCCCTGATGACTAAGACTGTTGGCTTGTCTCTGCAGACTAGACTGTGGTGCGCCGACTGTGTTCCTGCTGCGAGACTTGTTTCTGGAAGATCGTTGGTTGCTCTGCATAGCTTGCTGTCTCGTGCCTAGACTCTTCTGCAGAACATGACTTGTGTCCTGTGCTACTGTGCCTGTCTGCCGACTAGACTGTTTGGCTTGCCTACTGACTGGCTGCCCTGTGACTTCTTCTGTATCGACTGTTGGCCTTGTCCCTGCAGACTGACTGTTGGCCTTGTCCTGTATACTAGACTGTTGGCTGTGTCCCTGCGGACTAGACTGTTGGCCTTGTCCTGCAGCCTAGCGTGCTTCCTGAACTAGACTGTTGGCTTGTCCTGCAGACTAGACTGTGCCTTGTCTGCAGACTAGACTGGTTGGCCTTGTCCTGTTACTACTGTCTCTTAGACTAGAACTGTGGGCCTTGTCCTGCAGACTACGCTGTGTGGCCTTGTCCATGTTAGTACTCAGACTGTTGGCCTTGTCCCTGCAGACTAGAACTGTTGGCCTTGTTCCCAGGGGGGGAGGGGGGGGGGAGGGGGGGTGGGGGGGGGGGGGGGGGGGGAGGAGACAGACTGTTGGGCCTGTCCTGTATACTAGACTGTTGGCTTGTCGCCTGTTATACTAGTCTGTTGGCCTTGTGCCTGCAGCACTAGACTGTTGGCCTTGTACTGTATACTAGACTGTTGGCCTTGTCCTGCAGCTAAGGACTGTTGCCTTGGTCCTGCGACTAGCACTGTTGGCTGTCCCTGAGACTAGACTGTTGGCCTTTGTCCTGCAGACTAGACTGGTGGCCTTGTCTGGCAAGACTGACTCGTGTGGCTTGTCTGTTACTAGATGTGTGGCTGGTCCGTGGTAGACTAGACTGTTGGCCATGTGTCCCTGTAGAGTCGGCGGTTGTGTGGTCCTGTATATAGAGCTGTTGGCCGTTGTCCCTGCAG
>NW_019943021.1:273856-276635 GCF_002910315.2 Salvelinus sp. IW2-2015 | reverse complement strand
GGATGTTTACTGTGTTACTGTACATTTATAGCAGGGCTTGGTAGTTTACTGTACATTATAGCAGGGCTGGTAGTTTACTGTACATTTATAGCAGGGCTGGTAGTTTACTGTGTTACTGATATTATGATTAGCAGGGCTGGTAGTTTACTTGTGTTACTGTATCATTATATAGCAGGGCTGGTAGTTTACGGTGTTACTGTACATTATAGCAGGGCTGGTAGTTTACTGTGTTACAGTATATTGATAGCAGCAGGCTGGTTAGTTTACTGGGTTACAGTAACATTATAGCAGGGCTGGTAGTTTACTAGATGAGTACTCGTACATTATAGCAGGGCTGGTAGTTTACTGTGTTACTGTACATTATAGCAGGCTGGTAGTTTACTGTGTTACTGTACATTATAGGCAGGACTTGGTAGTTTACTGTGTATACTGTACATTATAGCAGGGCTGGTAAGGTTTACTGTAGTTACATGTACATTATAGAACCGCAGAACTAGAAGCGTTCTATTCATTCTATTTCTATGGAATGGACACGCAGACTAGAAGCGTTCTATTCATTTGATTTCTATGGAATGGAACCGCAGAACTAGAAGCGTTCTATTCACTGATATTTCTATGGAATGGAAAACCGCAGAACTAGAAGCGTTCTATTCATTCTGTTTCTATGGAATGGAACCGCAGAACTAGAAGCGTTTCTATTCATTCTTTTCTATGGATGGAACCGCAGAACTAGAAGCGTTCTATTCATTCTATTTCTATGGATGCGAACCGCAGAACTAGAAGCGTTGCTATTCATTTAGAGACTGCTGCCCTATGAACACTGGTCACTTTAATAATGTTTGCAAAATTCCCCCTTAACTTCCCATGGAAATTTACCGGAAAGTTTCCAACTCTTCACAACCCTATATGCATATGGAAAGTATTCAGACCCCTTGACGTTTTCAACATTGTTACATTACAGACTTATTCTAAAATTGAATTGACAAAATCCCTTAATCTACACACAGTACCCCATAATAGAAAAAGTGAAAACAGGTTTTTAGAAATGTTTGCACATGTATTAATAAAAAACAGAAATATCTTATTTACGTAAGTATTGAGACCCTTTGCTATGAGACTCGAAATTGAGCTCAGTTGCATCCTGTTTCTAGTGATCATCCTTGAGATGTTTCTACAATTTGATTGGAGTCCACCTGTGGTAAATTCAATTGATTTGGAAAGGCACACATCTGTCTATATAAGGTCCCACAGTTGAGAGTGCATGTCAGAGTAAAAACCAAGTCATGAGTTTGAAGGAATTGTCCGTAGCGCTCCGACAGGATTGTGTCAAGGCACAAACATTTCTGCAGCTTTGAAGGTCCCCAAGAACACAGTGGCCTCCATCATTCCATCAGATCTCTCCAGACATGTTTGATTGGGTTCATGTCCGCACTCTGGCAGGGCCACTCAAGGACATTCTGAGACTTGTCCCGGAGCCACACCTGCGTTGTCTAGGCTGTGGGCTTACGGTCATTGTCCTGTTGGAATGTGACCCTTCACCCCAGTCTGAGGTCCTGAGCGCTCTGGAGCAGGTTTTCATCAAGGATCTCGCTATACTTTTCTGCAAACTTAATGATGGTGTTGGAGTCGTGCTTAGCCACACAGTCGTAGGTGAACAGAGAGTACAGGAGGGGACTGAGCACACACCCCTGAGGGGCCCCCGTGTTAAGGATCAGCGTGGCAGATGTGTTGTTACCTACCCTTACCACCTGGGGGCGATCTGTCAGGAAGTCCAGGATCCAGTTGCAGAGGGAGGTGTTGGTATTACAGACACAGTCAGGGACATGTTGAAAATGTCAATGAAGAAAGACACTTGCCAGTTGCTCAGCACATGCTCGGAGGAAACGTCCTGGTAATCCGTCTCGCCCTGCAGCCTTGTGAATGTTGACCTTTTTAAAGGTCTTACTCACATCGGCTACGGAGAGCATGATCCCACAGTCGTCCGGAACAGCTGGTGCTCTCCTGCATGCTTCAGTGTTGCTCTCCTCAAAGCGCACATAGAAGTAATGTAGCTTGTCTGGTAGGCTTTTGTCACTGGGCAGCTCGCGGCTGTGCTTCCCTTTGTAGTCCGCAATAGTTTGCAAGCCCTGCCACTTCCGACGAGCATCAGAGCCGGCGAAGTAGGATTCAGTTCAAGTCCTGTATTAACGCTTCGTCTGTTTAATGGTTCAGAGGGCATAGCGGGATTTCTTATAAGCGTCCAGGTTAGAGTCCCGCTCCTCTACCCTTTAGCTCAGTGCAGATGTTGCCTGTAATCCATGGCTTCCACTCCATTGAACCTGTCACCTCATACTTGCCATATCTCACCATCCTCACTCCGGGGCTCATGAGTTGATGTGTTCTGTCAAGGACACTTGTTAGTACCGGAGTGAGATTCACCCTGTGGTTGGGTCTGACTGACCTAAAAGAGGATGACCAGGTTAAGATTATACTTACAAGTGAAGCACATACACATGACCGGAGTGAGATGCCACCCTGGGTTGGGCTGACTACAGGGGGTAGAGAGTTACTTAACAGTGACAGCACATCAAAGTCACATTACCATGACCCCGGGAGTGAGATGCACCTGGGTTGGGCTGACTACGCAGTGGATGGACCTCCAGGATTACAGAGTTACTTACAGTGACAGCACATCACATGACCCCGGAGTGAGATGCACCTGGTTGGGCTGACTACAGATGGAGGACCTTACAGAGTTACTTAACAGTGACAACACATCACATGACCCCGGAGTGAGAAA
>NW_019943021.1:268416-272809 GCF_002910315.2 Salvelinus sp. IW2-2015 | reverse complement strand
ATGATAAGTACCGTTCTACAAACACACCACCTTTACGAGAGTCACACAAAGTAGGAATATTTTACTCTTCGTAATAAAACATTATAGGCCTATACAATGGCTGAGCCATGTTTACATATTGATTACACATTGCTCTTTATTCTAGTGTTSTTGTTGATGAGTAATRGTGTTTTAATTTAAYWWAATCCAAAAGCGTTGTWATTCCTGATGATGCTCTCACCAGGCATTGTATGTCTCCTGATCATATATGGAATCAAGAATATACCAACACTACGTATTTTATTAAATAAACTAAAATGAATACAGTAACTGTTGGCATTTTAAAATGTTCCCTGCTGTACCCCGAAACCGTACCGTGACCCCCAAAAACCACAATAGGTAGTAGTGAACCGTTACACCCCATAGTCCTGTGTCACATGACATGTATGACTTCGCTGTCTCTTCTTCTCTTGCTGCTAATGTGACAGCTCCACAACCTACTGTGACAGTTCTGAGACAGAGGAATGAGCGTGGCTAGTATATACAGTAGGCCGAGGCCTCTTTGTATTTTGTACAGTCTATATCCTCCGATATGTCAATATGTAGGCTACTCAAGATGATCAGATTGGATCTTCAAAGTCTAAGACGATATCTTTCTTTTCTGATCTTGTACTATGAAGTTCATGCGTAGTGTCCTCTAGACATGAGTCAAAAGAATACATTAAACCGGATTTTAATCCTTCATGCATATCAGTACTCCTGTTCTGCAGTCCTACAGGCCTACAGTGTCCTGATCTCACCTGAAAGGTTTACCATCTTCTTTCAGTTGTATCCTCATTAAAACCTTATATGAAAACACACAGGCCTGGTAGTGAAGATAGCGCTAGTGGCGCTAGTCTCAGCCTCATAGGGCTGCCTGGGCTCAAAGCTACGGGGGGGGATAGCTAAGGGACTACACTTTTAACTTGAGTGTCGCATTTCCAAGACTGTCAAAACGGGTCGTTTTTTTATTTTTAAAGCAAAGATGTTTAAAGACAGTTGGGGGTTTAATGTTGCCCGAGTCCAAATGTGTGGGGAAGGAAGGATGACACAGATGTATTCAGTTTGATGAGCGAGCTCTCTGAGGGAGGAGGGGTCCTTGATGTTATTGATTTGAAATTCATATCAAAGTGGGAGTTTTCTTTGAATCTCTTCAGCAGCAACTCAACGGGAGGGGGAGAGATTCATATTTCACCATGTTAGCTACTTTCAGATGAGATGAACAAAGGCGTCGGTGTGTAGACATGATAGTTAGTTGTCGTCCCAAGACTTACACATTTCCATTCTTGGAAATGCATRGGAAGCCAATTCAGTCAAATAATGATGCATTCCAGAACTAATAGACTTTGTAAACTGTGTCACTGTTGGGGGGGAACGTCTACATARTATATTACCCCTTACGCAATGACTGAGAAGTATGGTAAGAACTAGGGTCAAGTCTACTATTACATGGTAACCTGATAAGCCTAGCACCTTTTTGGTTTGTGAAGCCTAGTATTGATTGAAACAACTAGGCTACGTAAGGAAGTGTCATGAATCTCGTGTGCACAGCGCCAGCGTAGACAATCTCTCGTCAACCGGACGACCAACAAAACATATTKGTTGTTCTTGAGAGATGAGTTTTATACTTCAGGAGTGACATGTTACAATATGTTACTAATTCGAGACTGTGGCAATCCTAAACAAACCTGGTTTAAAACGTTGTGCGTATGTTAAATGGTTAATACTGAAACTATTATGGAAATACACGTTGTCCCGGCGGTAGAAACATTATCTTCCGCATTGTTTGTTTTCTCGGTCATACAGTCCACCTCGAGCAGAATGGACTTAAACATAAATCATGTAAAAATATAGGTGCGCGAACAGACACAAATATGGAGCGTGAAACTACACCATCTACTTAGTAACTGTGTTCTACGTTTTCTCTCGTCCAAACTAATGCTACTATATGTCGGTGTAAGGTAACAAGTTAGCTATGTGGTGAAAAGCCTGTCGACCCCCCCTTTCGGAGCGGTGAGCCCACGCCCTCGACTTCAACTCCGAGCTACAGTAAAACATCATCACCTCAACGAGTTAACCTAAAGCTTTATGCTATTTCTTCTACGTTCTTTATGTCGACTACAAAAAACAACAACACGCCATTGTGTAAGCGACCKTTTCTATAATAACCCATGTTCAAGTACATAAATACAGAAATAGTTTCCATGTGTTTCTTACCTCGGGGCTTTCTAGGAATCAAGAGAGTTTCAAATCCCACCAAAGTGAAAATTATTTTTCCCAAATCTGGAAGTGGCAGGCAGTGACGTCAGAGMTGGAAATTCCAACCGCAGGAGAGTCCTTCGAAAAGTTTGCCCATGTAAGGCAGTATGTTGTATTCACAAAAACGCTCTTCCTCGTCTTATCGTGTGTGTTTGTTTTGCTGTGCAAACATTGTAAAACACACTAATTCATCATCATGAGCGTGAATTAGACAGCTATATCCTTCATACATTATTGTAATTGTAAACTAAATCATTACTTCAATGAAAAAGGAGATTTTGACAAATTTCTCAACATTTTCTTGAGGTTCACAAATAACATTATCTTGCTAATATAGGGTTAGGGTAATATAGCTCTACAAACAACATTATCTTGGTAATATAGGGTTAGGGTAATATAGTTCTACAAACAACATTATCTTGCTAATATAGGGTTAGGGTAATATAGTTCTACAAACAACATTATCTTGGTAATATAGGGTTAGGGTAATATAGCTCTACAAACAACATTATCTTGGTAATATAGGGTTAGGGTAATATAGCTCTACAAACAACATAGAACAAAGACAGGAGAAGATAGACTTAGCCTTTAAACAAATAATTTATATATAGTTTCATTTTTTGGGGGCAATGACTACATCAAAAACAGACTATAAACATTTCAAATGCCACCTGAGTGCTTTTTCATTCATTACATTTAAATATTTTTTTATCTTAATTTTAAACTCATTCACCCCTGACCTATTTGTGAGTGTAGCCTACACAGTAAACCGTATCAGACACCGGTTGGTTTCTGCTTCACCACGTATGTGTTTGCCATGCAAAGCAGTTTGTTTGAATGTCGTGGATTTAATGCAAATAACTGGTAACTGTATTAAAACCTTTGATTTGTGCATGCATTCCAAGTAGCAGTACGATAGTGCACTTAGGCTGAATCCCAGATAGCACCTTATTCCCTACATAGTACACTACTTTAGACCAGAGCCCTATTCCCTACATAGTACACTACTTTAGACCAGAGCCCTTGTAGGACACAGTCTTGACTCTCTGGATTCCACAGCGTGGGTTTACAAAGGAGGGGGGAGAGATTGTCTCTCGTAGATTCGCCAAAAAACCCATTTTGTGGGTTATCCTTGTTTCCCCAGATGAATGTCAGTTGTGTGCAATTTCGATTTGATTTGGTTTGTGGTTGCGACAGGGTCGTAAAAATGTCTTCGCGAGGGTCTTCCACTTGTCTGTTTGGATGGCTATACATAGTCTCCCCCTAAATTATAATGGTACGGCCTGCAGAGATAATCAAAGGATCCTACATTCCAGACTGTATTCTAGAACATACTGTCTCAACACCGCTGGGTGTGGTGGATTGTAATTTAAGGAAATAGGCCTGTTGTCACCTTGCCCTGATACATGGTTGTTGACTCCTCTAACGACTTGCCGGTTTCAAAACCCCGCGTCTCCCAGCCTGTAGGAAGACCTGCCAACCTCTGCTCCAATAAGGGTATCTAGGAGTCAACAACCATGTATCAGGGCAAGGTGACAACAGGRCTATTTCCTTAAATTACAATCRACCACACCCAGCGGTGTTGAGACAGTATGTTCTAGAATACAGTCTGGAATGTAGGATCCRTTGATTATCTCTTATCAGGGCAAGCTGCCACCAAGACAAGAAGTAAACAATAAGTAAACTTACACTTGTTAACAACCGTTGGTACAATAGACTGATGATTATTATCAAGATAAATAGAGTTATCACTTAAATCATGATGGGACWTTTTTTMGGGGGGGGGGGGYTGACTGTTTTCACCATTGCGATTCCTTGATCTTGTTGACCCACTCTGTCTTAATGTCAGGTGCTGTATTAAACCTCTGACACCTTACGTTGGTCTACAATAGGAAGAACGGGTATTCATTTCTATACAACACTATACCACATCTAAGAGTTAATAACAGTATTAGGCCTGTTGTCACCACGACAAGAAGTAAAAACACATGGTTCTCTATGGTCTTGTCCACCAGATGTGTGTGTGTGTGTGTGTGTGTGTGTGTGTGTGTGTGTGTGTGTGTGTGTGTGTGTGTGTGTGGTGGTGTGTGGTGCGTTGCGTGCGTGCGTGTGTGGG
>NW_019943021.1:266153-267842 GCF_002910315.2 Salvelinus sp. IW2-2015 | reverse complement strand
GCTATATACAGGGTGTTACGGTACAGAGTCAATGTGGAGGCTATATACAGGGTGTTACGGTACAGAGTCAATGTGGAGGCTATATACAGGGTGTTACGGTACAGAGTCGAGGTAATGGAGGTAATATGTACATGTATGTAGAGTTAAAGTGACTATGCATAGATAATAACAGAGAGTAGCAGCAGCGTAAAAGAGGTGGGGGGTGGGGGGCAATGAGTTAGCCAGCTAACGTTGATTCGAAAATAACCGTTGATTTTCGGATTCAATAAYAAAGTTAACATTTTCTGTGTTTTTGATTGTTGAGTCAATTAGATCATGTTAATTTCAAGCTAATCTTTWAAAAAAWATATATATATACAAAGTTAGTTTTGTTACTGGCTAACTCATTGATCCTGCTCTGCAGTGTTCCCCCTCAGGTATACTGTATATATATTGTCCTTCGAGGCCTCAAGGTTCTCTCCAATGGCACAAGCAGATTTTGTAGTTGTTGGAAATAGTGCTGTATTCTTCCCTGTCTGACACTCGTCCGCCTGATGACTCCAGGAAAAACACTGGGCTGAGTTGATCATCTCTTTCTATTATTGGATCATCACAGAGACATTGGTGCCACAGTGACTTGGGCCAACAAGTCCAATGGATTTCAAATCTGTTGTTTTATGACCGATACACCAACAAGTCCAATGGATTTAAAAATCTGTTGTTTTATGACTGATTCTGAAACAATGACACACAGATGTAAAAGATAAAAAAATAAAAATGTATTAAATTAAAAGTGAATTGATATAATATACTGTAAGTACACCAACAAGTACACCAACAACTACATACAACTGTCTGTAGAAATACAACAGTATGTCAAGCCAACCTCAACCACCTCTAAAGATGCTGTGAAAATCACAATTACAAGCACAATAACTAAAGRAACTTTGAGATGGTATATTTTCACAAACAAATTACAGTTCCTTAGATCTATGTGAGTAGCCTTATGGGTGAATGGTTAAAACAGCATTGTGTTTTTTCTCTCTCTCTCTCTCCAAACGTTGTCTGTAGTAGGAGGACTTCAGAAGGGCTTCTACAACGGATTACCTTGTGCTACCTGGAAGCAGTTTGTAAACTACTTTTCACACTGTGCATGAATAAGACATAGGCACATCAGTTGAAGATCAAGCATGCAGATAAACCCAGAAGATTGCAGCCTATTTTTGCAGTTTGTTTCCCTGCCCTGGGATCCCCTTACGGTGTATACAGGTTCTAGGACAACCTCACTGGAAAGGTAATCTCATTTGTAATGCGTGACAGCTTATTAGTCTYCTTTACTGGCAATGGATGGGCCCGCTAGTCCTAGTACTCCCTTCTGTCAGAGCTGAGTTCAAACAGACGCACTGGAACAAATCAGAAAACAATTACCATCCTCCCTGAAACTAACCCTCTACTCCATGCATCAATCAATTGGCTGTTATGTTGTTCAGCTGAAAGTCAATGAACAAATCTCTGTGATGTAGACATGGTATGGTGGGGGATAAGGGACAAGGGGACTACTGGTATGGACGTCTAGGAGATTGTACGATAAACACAAGTCTAATTTATCAGGATCCGTTGTTATGTTAAAGGACTGTCATCACACAAAGCTGAAACAAACACACACACACACACACACACACACACACACACACACACACACACACACAC
>NW_019943021.1:264928-266053 GCF_002910315.2 Salvelinus sp. IW2-2015 | reverse complement strand
CACACACACACACACACACACACACACACACACACACACACACACACACACACAGAGGGACTGAGTCAGGAGGTACAGGTGGCATGTCACAGTGGGATCGGAAAGACGCTGTTTAATAAGAACATGACTCTGGTCTGCAAACTTCAGCAAGAAACCCAAACCCTGATCTGTTTCAAAATAAAATGTTTTTACTTTTTAAAACAATGAAAACAAACAAAATATCTTAACTATTAAAGTCAGCTTGCATTACAACTGTGTGTGTGTGTGACGTTCCTATCAGCGTGCCATATAAGGTGAACACTTCCAGCATCGCATATCCTGCTGTAGTTCATATCGCTATGGTGACACACCACTTCCTCTGAAATATACAGCGCCTTCAGATAGTATTCAGACCGCTTGACTTTTTCCACATTTTGTTACGTTAAGAGACTTATTCTATAATGGATTAAATAAAAACAATTCCTCTGCAATCTACACACAATACCCCATAATGACAAGGCGAAAACTTTTAATTCTTTAATTTTTGCAAATTTATTAAAGAAAAAATATAGAAATGGCTTATTTACATCAGTATTCAGACCCTTTGCTATGAGACTCGAAATTMAGCTCAGGTSCATCCTGTTTCCATTGATCATCCTTGAGATGTTTTTACAACTTGATTGGAGTCCACCTGTGGTAAATTCAATTGATTTGGACATGATTTGGAAAGGCACACACCTGTCTATATAAGGTCCCACAGTTGACAGGTGCACGTCAGAGCAAAAACCAATCCATGAGGTCGAAAGAATTTTCCATAGAGCATAGAGACAAGATTGTGTCGAGGCACAGATCTGGGGAAGGGTACCAAAAAATGTCTGCAGCATTGAAGGTCCCCAAGAACACAGTGGCCTCCATCATGTGGAAACATTTTCAAAAAGTCAAGGGGTCTGAATACTTTCCGAATGCACTGAAAGTTACAACAAACATACACCCTGCCAGACAGAGACACCTTCATACACCCTACCAGACAGAGACACCTTCATACACCCTGCCAGACAGAGACACCTTCATACACCCTACCAGACAGAGACACCTTCATACACCCTACCAGACAGAGACACCTTCATACACCCTACCAGACAGAGA
>NW_019943021.1:254541-263913 GCF_002910315.2 Salvelinus sp. IW2-2015 | reverse complement strand
GGTTCCTAATGAAATACCAAAATACCAAAATATCAAAATACCAGTGCTATTTGGGATACATACACTGTCTGACTCTAAGAGAGAGAGAGAGAGAGAGAGTGGATGAGCACAACAAAAGGTATAAGACACCCAGACACACGACAAAAGCATTACCCCTGAAGGTACTAATCAAACAACTCCACATCTCGATGTAGACCTCAGATAACGCTAATGAATTCTAATTTTAATGTTTCACTATGTAAAAATGAATTAATATGGCAGACGGAGCCAATCCAGGCCTGAAGCTATAGAGATGGTTTATAGAATCCAGAGACTGAGATCAGCTCTAATGCTTCATGGGGAAACTTTTGAAGTGTTTATTATAATTATAATTTTTTAAGATCTGTGGATCTTGAATCTATTCTCTACATAGATGTGGGCTTTTGTATGGTCACATTCATTTTTTTTTAGCTAGGGTTGATCATTTAGATATTGGCTTTTGTTTGTCTTTAAAATAAACAAAGTTTCTTATTTTCTAATTTACCTACCTAATACAAAACATTATGTGAAGTTTGCTTTTATGTGCTTTTTAGGATTCAGGTTAAGYATTTGGGTTAAATATTCCCCAATTCATATCACATTCTGTGAGACTGAAAAAAGGGTGCTTATGATGTGTTTATGAAGGTTTTTGGTTRGAGGGAGATCAGAAGGCTGATGAGAGGAAAAGAAGCAACACAACCTCAAAAGATTACTATGGCACAGATCGCTTTTTACAAACGGCCAGACATATGGTTTAAAGGTCCCGCAGTCAGTGAAATATCCTTTTGTAGGATAGCCAGAGGCAAAGTTATTAATATTCATAACATTATCTTGGGTGTTGGATGTCACACAGATGCGCTTTTACCTTTCCACAAACTGTCCGTTTCTTGATATGAGCAAGTTGACCCAAATGTATCACAGAATAGGACATCCACGGTTAGTTGGCTAGTAATGATTCTGTCCAGTGGTGTAAKGTACTTAAGTAAAAATATTCGGCAATGTTAGCCAGCATGCTAGCTAGCTACAGTTGCGTTTAGTTATCCTTCTAAATGCTTTGGACAATGGATAAATTAGTTATGAGTTGAACATACTGTATTTTGGTGAAAACAAACTAATAGCCAGTTGTTCTTGCCCATGATATTATCATATCTAACCCTCTTGAAGCCTATGCGACGTGTAGTATGTGCTTATGAGCTCCCGAGTCTAGACGCAGTCTAGCTAACGGTAGTAAGCTAGCTAGCATTGCTAGCTGAAATGTTTTATAAGAAAATGGTGGAGGTGACTCAAACCCTATAGCTAGTTAATAAGCTATTTTTGGTGACAATGTTATGGGGGTGCTGGAATATTAGATAAGTCGTTTTAATTTTTTTTAAATAACTGTCATTGAAATTGGTGGTTACTACTGCTTTTAGGGTTGTCACTAGTTACCACAGCCACAACGTCCCGTTTTAAATCCGAGGGGAGAGAAATTGTTTGCCATCGTTTTGTGTTTTGATAAGGGCTCAACCAATCACCCGACGGATAATAATGACTTTGCTTCGGCTATTTTACGAAAGGAAATGTCACGAACAGTCATCCTATTTCCCAAGTAAAAATAGCCTTTGAACGACCAAAACAGCATCCATATATATTTTCACACTATTACAGTGCTCAGAATTGAAGAAACCTTAACTCTGACCACTATTAATGAACTATATCATATTTTTCTGCTCTTGAAGAGCTTTGAGATTCTATAAAAAGCACCTTAAAAATTTAATAAATTATTACTATCAGTGGGCGGGGTGCTTATATTCATGAGCTCGCCTTGACTGACAGCTCATTGAAACGCCGTTGTGGTCGTTGCCAGGTAACAAGGTAAACAACGGGGTCACATGTCATTGATGACAAGGTAAACAATAGGCCACATGTCATTCAGAGCCTAAATAGTAAGTCTCAAGCCATTTTCTCTGGCAAAATGCTCTCGTGGTCAACAGAGCTGGTCATGGACTGTTAGATATCAGACAAACGGTAGCAATACACAACTACATTGAATTAGTCAAGTCTGAGTCACCTTAGTATCTTAGCCAGAAGGGAATGTACATGACAACAGCATACAATAKYTGGACTGGACAATTTATTGSTGCCTCTGCATGTTCAGAGTTGTATTGATCAGACATTTTATTTGATAATTTTACAACAGGCCAGAATAGCCGAAATATTGATCAAGCTGAACACTGATGAGAAATAATGGTGAGACCTCATTTGACATGAACAAAATAATTTGAGCCATAAGCCTAATATAGGCACCCAACCATTGATCCATACAATTTGTAACACTCATCTCCTGTCCTATTTWTTTTTTTTWAACTATACAAAGTAACAACGTGATGTCATATCACGTAAAGGTGATTCACTTTGGCTTCAGGAAATACAACCAACTACAGAGATTGATGGGGACGGGAGTGGGAGTGGGAGGGGGGGTGGGGGAGTGGGAAGGGGTGGGTGGTGAGGGGGAGGAAGTGGGTGGTGAGGGGGAGTGGGTGGTGAGCGGGAGGGAGGGGGACCCATGTAACCCACTTCAATCAAGCAGGCTTCAGTCACCCACTTGGGTTCAGTCTCCCCCAAGATTGAAGCGAGAGACAAATCCAGCTTCCTTGTCAGGCCTTTCTCACTGGGCAGACAGGGGTCCTGGGATTGACAGATCAGGCCTCTCACTGGGCAGACAGGGGTCCTGGGATGGACAGATCAGGCCTCGCTCACTGGGCAGACAGGGGTCCTGGGATGGGCAGATCAGGCCTCTTTCACTGGGCAGACAGGGGTCTTGGGATGGACAGTTCCCCACATTAGCCGCTGGATCAAGGGTGACGAAGAGGAGATACAGGAGAGATCCTGTCTACGTAACCTGTAATGTTTTTGAAAAGAGAAATGTTCGTTAAATGGGTAGTGAATTTTTATTTACTGCTATTAATTAATTGATCTATTGATCTATTCATTCTACAATTATCACGACTTCCGCCGAAGTCGGCTCCTCTCCTTGTTCGGGCGGCGGGTCGACGTCCCCGGCTTTCTAGCCATCGCRGCTCCATTTTTCATGTATCCATTTGTTTTGTCTTGTTCCCTGCACACCTGGTTTTCATTCCCCCAATCACACTACATGTATTTATTTCTCTGTTCCCCATCATGTCTTTGTGTAGGACTGTTTGTGTTACGTGTTTGTTGTTGACGCCCCAGACTGGCTTGTTTTTTCCGTGTTATTTTTCACAAAGATGTTTATTGTTAAACATAATTCTTGTGACTGTTTTTGCGCGTTTTGCACTTTTGCCTAAATAAAGTGTGCGCCTGTTCACAAATCTCTGCTCTCCTGCACCTGACTTCGCTACCAGTACGCACACATCTGACAACAATGTGTTTATGGTGTTTTTTGAGATACACCATCTGAAATATGCAATATTTGGTTGTGCTCTTTTTTTTGTGAAACTTTTCAATGTTTGTATTTGGATATTTTTGTGGMCCTGAATTGCTCTAGTTGACGCAGATTTAAAATGACTTAACTATAACTTATACTATGTTGGGTCTGTCTTCACAGGCTTCACAACATATCCCGCCCTTCTTTACCGGCTGCTGTGATTGACTGGGAAGCTGTGCAGACAGGGTAGATGGAACATATCATCATTATTAGCCCCAACAACACAGGCTACATCAACTGTAAGACAACAACCCAACACAATGGAATGGCAAAATATGATTTTCAGGGGTAAATTACAAATACTATAGACACCGCGAACGCTTTTTGTGGACAACATTCTTTTGTGCCAGCTGTGTACTGGCAGTTCTCAGACTCAAGAACACCCCTAACATCCATCTTTTATTTGTTGGAAAAGACTTTCGAAAAGGACATCTTCGTGATATTAATAATAAGGATGGAAGAACCTCAACCATATAGTGACTATCAGGTGTTACAGAAAACATACCGTTCACAAGGCAATCTAGCCACAGGTGCATTATCTAACGTTAGTCCCCCCCCCACCACCCCCAAAAAATGTTGGCTACGGCGTCAGACTCTTCAAACTCTGATACTTATGTTATGATCAGGGCTTACAAGAGCCACGGGAATCACTGTTCAATGAAGGTACAGCATCCGTCTTCAGGATTGGGTTAATGTTACACTATAACATCCAGTCACAACACAGTTTTGCTTTTTTACAGTCGTGCTGACAGCTCTAATGCCTGCCTCCTAAATCCAAGTGTTTGACACGGTGGGGAAGGGYACAAGGGGTGGCAGTGTAGTAGTGTAGTGGTTAGAGCGTTGGGCCAGTAACTGAAAGGTTGCTACATCGAYTCCCCGAACTGGCAAGGTAAAAATCTGTCATTCCACCCCTGAACAAGGCAGTTAACCCACTGTTCCCCAGTAGGGATTCATTGTAAATAAGAATTTGTTCTTAACTGACTTGCTTGGTTAAGTAAAGGTTAAAAAAAAATTAAAACAAGTAACTTTATGATCAATGTTTATCAATGTAGCAGATACAGACATTTTTCATACTTGGGTCACCCTACTTTGAACTGGTTTCAATTTCCAATATGATCAATGTGGTTCTCTCTCTCTCTATCGCTCCATTCTCTTCTCTCATTTCTCTCTCTCTGCTCTCTCTCTTCTCTCTCTCTCTTCTCTCTCTTCTCCTCGCTCCTCTCTCTCTCTCTTTCTCTCTCTCTTCTGTCTCTGTCTCTGTCTCTGTCTTCTTCTCCTCTCTTTCTCTCTCTCTCTCTCCTGTCTCTGTTCTCTCTGTCTTTCTTCTCTCTCTCTCTCTCTATTCTCTCTCTCTCTCTTCTCTCCTCTCTCTCTCTTCTCTTCTCTCTGTCTCTGTCTCTCATTCTCTCTCTCCTGTCTCTCTCTCTGTCTTCTCTCTCTCAGAGCTGCTCTCATTCCTTCAGGGACAAAGAGGAGATAGTAGTTGTAACAACATGACCTATGGAAGCACACCGTCACCAAGGTTTTGAGTGGGCAGCTCTCTCTCTCTCTCTCTCAGTTCTAACTCCCACAATGTTTCTCTTTTATTGTTGGAAAGACTTCGAAGGACATCTTCATGATGTTCTCTTTTATTTTTGTTGTTAGAAAGACTAGAGACTAGGGAAATATCAGCCACATGTCAAGCAATCTGCGTTTCCTTAGTGCAACCAGACTGAAATTAGGGTTTTCTAGCTTTAGAGAACAAGCCTATAAATAATGTTGGATTGCAAGAAAGGTAAAAAGTAAATGTTGACCAAAAAGTTTTTTGTGTTTAAGTGTTGCATTAAAGCCAATTCTAAAACTAGTGCTGTGCTGTTGAGCCATCATCTAACATCATATACTTTCAAATACTTCAACATGTCTATTCTTTTGTTGCGGGCAGTTTTAGCATCACGCCAAAGATGATTAGATATCCTTTATTTCCCATCGCACGGGATCCCCACACAATTATTAAAGAGAGCCTGTCCCAAGAGAGTTGAGTGGGAGGTTGGACGAAACCGATAAATGCTAGTATAATAGAGCGATATGGCATCAGATAAAAGGATAAATAGACCTAAGAATTTGTTTTGTGGGTATGTATTACATCTGCCATAGGACATTTTGCATGCATTTTGTCTTTAAAAAAAAAAAAGGGAAGTTCAGTTGAATCTTTTGTCCTGCTGTTTTGCATGTTGACTTTCATGAGTTCATCAGTTAAGGGAAAGTGTGACAGAGAGACAAGGGTTTTGCATCAAGCCATGGATGACATGTCCCCACCGGCCTATCGCTAAACACAAAGCGATCACTCTGATAACACTCTACATTAAAGAACCATTTAACATTTAAATGAATTTATGAAATTCATAATTTTAGACTAATAGTTCATTATTATTATGTTGTTTATAAATTATGAATAACTGTTAGTTAATTATTTATATAGCTTCACTATTGATTATTTGTCCATAAACTGCTGAATCTTAAACCTATGTTCAAAGGTTGTAAAGGATTTCTAAGTTATTTTAGACAGATAAGTATTATTTTATGTGTAGTTCATAAATCATTAATAAACTAACTTAATAACTGTCTATGAACTACTGTCTATAGACCTAAAGTGTTGCCATCCATCATCCAATACTACCAGCTCTTCACCAGCTCATAAAAAATATGGTTATTGTCCTCCTCCTCCACATTGTGGTACTCTTCAGTAGGATCACTCTGTGTTTAGTTCAGTAGGATCATCCTGTGTTTAGTTCAGTAGGATCATCCTGTGTTTAGTTCAGTAGGATCACTCTGTGTTTAGTTCAGTAGGATCACTCTGTGTTTAGTTCAGTAGGATCATCGTGTGGTTAGTTCAGTAGGATCATCCCCACGCATGAACACTGCATGGAATGCATTGGACCCACTAGCCATGGAATGGAATGGAACACTGAGCATGGAATGGAATGGAGACACAGGCACTGATGGAATGGAACTGAGAATGGAAATGACACTGGCATGGAATGGAATGGAACACTGGCGGTAAACCTGCCATGGAAATCAATTGGACCATAGGATAAGACCAGCATGGATGATTACAAGATGGAATGGAAATGGAGGAGATGACACTTAGGAGAACCATGCATGGAAGATGGAACAGTAGCTTGGAATGGGTGACACTAGCATGGGGAATTCGGAATGGAACACTGGGCATCGGAATGGAATGGAACACTGGCATGGAATTACGATACTGCATGGAATGGAAGGACCACTAGCATGGAATGGAATGGACCCACTAGCATGGAATGGAATGGAACAACTAAGCATGGGAATTGGATGGAACACTTGGCATGGGAGATGGAACACTGGCATTGGACTGGAGAATGGAAACACTGGCATGGAGATAGAAACACTGGAGCATGGAATGAGAATGGGAACACTGGCATGGCAAATTGGAATGGAACACTGGCATGGAATGGAATTGGACCACTAGCATGGAATGGAAATGAACCTTGGGCATGGAATGGATGGGAAACACTGGCATGGGACATTGGAACACTGGCATTGAATGGAATGCGAACACTGGCACTAGAATGGAACACTGGGCATGGAATGGAACACTGGCATGGGAATGGAATGGAACACTAGGCATGGAATGGAACACTGGAATGAATGGAACACTGCTGGGAATGGAACACTGGCATGGAATGGAAATGGGCCAACCACTGGCATGGAATGGATTGGAACACACTTGGCATGGAATGAATGCGAAAACTGGCATGGAATGGAATGCGAATCACTGGCATGGAATACGAAAACACTGCATGGAATGGAATGGACCACTAGCAATGTGGAATGGAAACCACTGCATGAAGGAGGCACTGGCATAGGATGGATGGAACACTGGCTGGAATGGAATGGAACACTGCGCATGGAATGAGAACTGGACCTGGATGGAACTAGACCAACTAGCATGAATGGAATGGAACCACTTAGCTGGACATGGAATGGAACATGGCAGAACGAATGGCACACTGCTGATTGGAACACTGGCATTGAATGTAATGGAACACTGGCATGGAATGGAACACTTGGCATGGAGGGCATGGTCGTGAATGGAACACTGGCCATGGAATGGAATGGACATGGAATGAATGGAAAATGGATGAATGGAGGACACTGTGCATGGAATGGAACACTGGCATGGAATGGAACACTGGCATGGAATGGAGATGGAAACACTGGCATGGAATGGAACACTGCATGGAATGGAATGGAACACCTGGCATGGAATGGAAGAACCACTGGCAATGGATGGAATGGAACCACATGGACATGGATGGAATGGAACACTGGCATGGAACTAAAATTTAACACTTGGAATGGAATGCAAACTCCTGGCTGTTGCTATTAATATCTAGTAGTGGAATGGTGCCTAAACACAGGGTGATCCTACTGAAACTAACCACAGGATGATCCTACTGAACTAAACACAGGATGATCCTAACTGAACTAACCACAGGATGATCCTACTGAACTAACCACAGGATCCGATCCTACTGAACTAAACCACAGGGTGATCCTACTGAACTAAACACAGGATGATCTACTGAACTAAACACAGGATGATCCTACTGAAACTAAACACAGATGATCCTACTGAACTAACCACAGGATGATCCTACTGAACTAACCACAGGATGATCCTACTGAACTAACACACAGGATGATCCTACTGAAACTAACCACAGGATGATCCTACTGAAACTAAACACAGATGATCCTACTGAACTAAACACAGGATGATCCTACTGAACTAACCACAGGTGAACCTACTGAACTAACCACAGATGATCCTACTGAACTAACCACAGGATGAACCTATTGAACTAAACACACGATGATCCTACTGAACTAAACACAGAGTGATCCTACTGAACTAAACACAGGATGAATCCTATACTGAACCTAACCACAGGATGATCCTACTGAACTAACACAGGATGATCCTACTGAACTAACCACAGGATGATCCTATGAACTAAACACGGATGATCCTACTGAAACTAAACACACAGGATGATCCTACTGAAACTAACCACAGGATGATCCTACTGAACTAAAACAGGATGATCCTACTGAACTAACCACAGGATGATCCTATTGAACTAAACACACGATGATCCTACTGAACTAAACACAGAGTGATCCTACTGAAGAGTACCACAATGTGGAGGAGAGAGGACAATAACCATATTTTTTATGAGCTGGTGAAGAGCTGGTAGTATTGGATGATGGATGGCAACACTTTAGGTCTATAGACAGTAGTTCATAGACAGTTATTAAGTTAGTTTTATTAATATTTATGAACTACACATAAAATAATACTTATCTGTCTAAAATAAACTTAGAAATCCTTACAACACTTTGAACATAGGTTTAAGATTCAGCAGTTTATGGACAAATAATCAATAGTGAAGCTATATAAATAATTAACTAACAGTTATTCATAATTTTAAACAACATAATAATAATGAACTATTAGTCTAAAATTAAGAATTTCATAAATTCATTTAAATGTAAATGGTTCTTTAATGTAGAGTGTTATCAGAGTGATCGCTTTGTGTTTAGCGATAGGCCGGTGGGACATGTCATCCATGGCTTGATGCAAAACCCTTGTCTCTCTGTCACACTTTCCCTTAACTGATGAACTCATGAAAGTCAACATGCAAAACAGCAGGACAAAAGATTCAAACTGAACTTCCCTTTTTTTTTTTTTAAGACAAAATGCATGCAAAATGTCCTATGGCAGATGTAATACATACCCACAAAACAAATTCTAGGTCTATTTATCCTTTTTATCTGATGCCATATCGCTCTATTATACTAGCATTTCGGTTTCCCACTCCCACCTT
>NW_019943021.1:236895-254516 GCF_002910315.2 Salvelinus sp. IW2-2015 | reverse complement strand
GATTGCTATTGAAATATGCTTTCAAATACTTTGAGTTTGGTCAGGAGATGTGATGATGGGGTAGAGAAGCAAGCACATTCTATGATAATGGTAGGTCTAGTTTTATCTATTTCTATGTGTTGGCCTCGGTATGGTTCCAATCAGAGGCAGCTGTCGATCATTGTCTCTGATTGAGAACCATACTTGGGTAGCCTATTTTCCCACTTTTGTTTGTGGGTGGTTATTTTCTCTGTTAGGTTGTTGCACCTTCAGAGACTTTCGTTTGGTCGTCTTGTTGGTTTTGTTCGTGTATTCATCTTGATTAAAAGTATTATGGATAGTACCACGCTGCAGCTTGGGCCTCTTCTTCTCGACAGACAGTCGTTACACCGAGAAGCATTCCGAGTCTACATCCCAATTGGCACTTATCCCGTGTAGGATCTTATATTTGACCAGTTTATCACAGCAGGAAAATATCCTGCAGCATCAGGAAATGGGACTTATGTGGATTATAAATCGGGGATGATGCATTTTTTCATACCAGGTAAATCAGTTTGGGAAATTACAAACTAAGACGCATTTTAAACCTGGAATACACCAAATTTGCGTTTCCTTCTGTGCGAGACATTTCCTGCCACAGCAGGGGATCAATTAAGAGCTAACATCTGTAGTGCGACTACTTGGCACCAGAGTAGGCCTGGTCAAAAGTAGTGGCACTTTATAGGGAAAAAGGTGTAACTTTGGGATGCATGTCAGCTATATTGACTAGACATATAATATCTGAATGCTCTGCTTGGTGGCAGTAGGGCCTGCTTTCCTGGAGCATTGAGGCTTTTTTGTGTCGAAGACGATAACCTTTCCACCGTCTGTTAATTATCACGTCAGTTTACGATAATAATTCTTTACCTGCTATCACAGAGATCTGTAATCTAGCTGTGAACTAATGCATGGCTGAGTTCCCAATGGCACCCTACTCCCTATATGGTACACTAGTGGTGACCAAACCCCATGGCTCTAGGTGCACTATGCAGGGAATAGGGTGCCATTTTGGAAACAGCCATGTTTGTGTCGGCTGTGAGTTCCCTGACATCCGCAGCGGCTGCTACAGCACTGTTAAAGGTCAGGGGAGCCTAATCTCACGCTTTGCGTTGGCTGCATTCATAGAGGAAGGGGAGGAAAAGGCCTTCTGTGAGACAGAGAGAGAGGATGATGACTGAGCATAGACAGCTCTGCCTCTGTCAGGAATGTAGGATCTAGGATTTTGAAAAGCTAAAAACAAAGCACACTACACTACAGAGTGCAGAGTCTGGCAGACAACACTGGCAAGGAACTGTCTTGGAACACTGCATGGAATGGATTGGAACACTGGCATGGAATGGAATGGAACACTTGGCATTGGAATGGAATGGAACACTGGCATGGAATGGAATGGAACACTGGCATGGAATAAGGCGAATGGAAACACTGGCATGGAATAGAACACTGGCATGGAAAGAATGGACCACTAGCATGGAATGGAATGGAACACTTAGCATGGAATGGAATGGAACCTAGATGGAATGGAATGGAACACTGGCAGAATGAATGGAACACTGGCATGGAATGGAATGACCACTAGCATGGAAAATGGAATGGAACACTAGCATGGAATGGAATGGAACACTAGCATGGAAATGGAATGGAACACTGGCATGGAATGAATGGAACACTGGCATGGAATAGAATACTGCATGGAATGGATGGACCACTAGCATGGAATGGAATGGACCACTAGCATGGAATGGAATGGAACACTAGCATGGAATGGAATGGAACACTGGCATGGAATGGAACACTGGCATGGAATGGAATGGAACACTGGCATGTGAATAGAACACTGCATGAATGGATGGAACACTGGCATGGAATGGATGGAACACTGGCATGGAATAGGAATGGACCACTAGCATGGAATGAGAATGGAACACTGGCATGGAATGGAAGGGAACACTGGCATGGATTGGAACACTGGCACTTGAATGGGAATGGAAACACTGCATGGACATGGGAACCATGGCATGGAATGGGAACACTGGCATGCGAGAATGGAACATGATGGAATGGAACAACTGTGGAATGGACCTGGCATGGAATAGACTGCATGAGATGGACACTGGCATGGAATGGATTGGAACACTGGCATGAGAATGGAATGGAAAACTAGGCATGGAATGGAAATGAACACTGGCATAGGAATAGAACATCTGAGCATGGAATGAATGCGACCACTAGCATGGAATGGAATGGAACTGGCATGGAATGGAATGGAACACTGCAGGGAATGGAATGGAACACTGGCATGGAATGGAATGAAACACTGGCATGGAATAAGAACACTGGCTGAATGGAAATGGACCCTAGCGAATGGAATGGAACACTGGCATGGAATGGAATGGAACACTGCATGGATTGGAACACTGGCATTGAATGTAATGGACACACTGGCATGGAATGGAACACTGGCATGGAATGGAATGGAACCACTGCATGGAATGGAATGGAACACTGGACATGGAAGGACATGCTGAATGATGACACTGGCATGAATGGAAATGGAACACTGGCATGGAATGGAACGACTGGCATGGATGGAACACTGGCATGATGAATGGAACTGGAAGAACACTGGCATGGAATGGAACACTGGCATGGATGGATGGAAACACTGCATGGAATGGAATGGAACACTGGCATGGAATTGGAATGGAACACTGGCATGGAATAAAATTTAACACTGGAATGGAATGCAAATCCCTGGCTGTTGCTATAATACTCTATAGTGAATGGTGGGCCTAAACACAGGCGTGATCCTAACTAACTAACGCACAGGAGAATCCTAACTGAACTAAACAAGGATGATCCTACTGAAACTAACCACAGGATGATCCTACAGAACTACAACCACAGTGATGAGTCCTACTACACTACACACGGTGATCCTACTGAACTAAACACAGGATGATCCTACTGAACTAACACAGGATGATCCTACTGAACTAAAACCACAGGATGATCCTACTGAACTAACACAGGATGATCCTACTGAACTTACGACCCAGGATGATCCTACGAACTAAACACAGGGATGATCCTACTGAACTAACCCAGATGGATGCTATGAACAACACAGGAGATCTACTGAACTAAACACAGGGATGACCTACTGAACAACCACAACGATACCTACTGAACTACACACTACAGCACGAGATCCTACTGAACTAACACAGGATGATCCTATTGAAACGTAACACAGATGATCCTACTGAACTAACCACAGGATGATCCTATGAACTAACCACAGGATGAATCCATACTGAACTAAACAGATGATCCTATGCTAACAACAAATACAACACAGGATGATCCTACTGACTAAACACACAGGATGATCCTACTGAACTAAACACAGAGATGATCAACTACTGAAACTAACCACAGGATGATCCTACTGAAGTAAACACAGGATGATCCTACCTGAATAAACAGGATTCTACTGAATAACCACAGATGATCCTACTGAACTAACCACAGGATGATCCTACTGAACTAAACCACAGGATGATCCTACTGAACTAACCACATGCGAACTGATCCTACTGAACTAACCACAGGATGATCCTACTGAACTAACCACAGGATGATCCTACTGAAACCACAGGATGATCCTACTATGAACTAACCACAGGATGATCCTACGAATAACTAACCACAGGATGATCCTACTGAACTAACCACAGGATGATCCTATGAACTAACCACAGGATGATCCTACTGAAACTAACCACAGGATGATCCTATGAACTAAACAACAAGTCGTCTACTGAACTAACCACAGGATGATTCCTACTGAACTAACCACAGGATGATCCTACTGAACTAACCACAGGATGACCTACTGAACTAAACACACAGGAGTGATCCTACTGAACTAAAACACAGAGTGATCCTACTGAACAAACCACAGATGATCCTACTGAACTAACCACAGGATGATCTACTGAACTAACACAGAGTGATCCTACTGAACTAAACCACGGATGATCCTAGAACTAACACAGATGATCCTACTGAACTAACCACAGGATGATCCTACTGAACTAACACAATGATCCTACTGAACTAAACACAGATGATCCTACTGAAACTAAAACACAGGATGATCCTACTGAACTAAACCACAGGATGATCCTACTGAACTACCACAGTGATCCTATTGAACTAAACACACATGATCCTAACGAACTAACCAGAGGATGATCCTACTGAACTAACCACAGAGCTGATCCTACCTGAACTAAACACAGGATGATCCTACGATCGAACTAAACACGAGGTGATCCTACCTGAACTAAACACACAGATGATTCCTACTGAACCTAAACACCAGATGATCCTACTGAACTAACAACAGAATGATCCTACTGAACTAAACACAGATGACCTACTGAACTAACACACAGGATGATCCTACTGAACTAAAACACAGAGTGATCCTATGATCACTAAGACACAGACGTGATCCTACATGAAAAAACACAGAGTATCCGTACTGAACTAAACACAGATGCATCCTACTGAACTAAACACAGCAGGATCCTACTGAACTAAACACAGGTATCCTACTGAAGCTAAACACCAGAGTGATCCTACTGAACTAAACACCACGATGATCCTACTGAACTAAAGATACGAACACACTAGTCGACCTAACTACTGAACTAAACACAGGATGATCCTACTGAACAAGACACAGATGATTCACTAACTAACAACACAGGATGATCCTACTGAAACATAACAACACACGATGATCCTACTGAACTAAAGCACAGATGATCCTACTGAACTAAACACAGAGTATCCTACTGAACCAGCTTACGACACACAAGATATCCTAACACAGAGCTGAAACTAAACACAGAGTGATACCTAACTAGATGAAAACGACACGATCCATTCCATGCCAGTGTTCCATTCCATTCCATGCCAGTGTTCCATTCCATTCCATGCCAGTGTTCCATTCCGTTCCATGCCAGTGTTCCATTCCATTCCATGCCAGTGTTCCAATCCATTCCATGCCAGTGTTCCAAGACAGTTCCTTGCCAGTGTTGTCTGCAGCACTCTGCACTCTGTAGTGTAGTGTGCTTGTGTTTAGCTTTTCAAAATCCTAGATCCTACATTCCCTGACAGAGGCAGAGCTGTCATGCTCAGTCATCATCCTCTCTCTCTGTCTCACAGAAGGCCTTTTCCTCCCCTTCCTCTATGAATGCAAGCCAACGCAAAGCGTGAGATTAGGCTCCCCTGACCTTTAACAGTGCTGATAGCAGCCGCTGKGGATGTCAGGGAACTCACAGCCGACACCAAACATGGCTGTTTCCCAAATGGCACCCTATTCCCTGCATAGTGCACCTAGAGCCCATGGGGTTTGGTCAACACTAGTGTACCATATKGGGAGTAGGGTGCCATTGGGAACTCAGCCATGCATTAGTTCACAGCTAGATTACAGATCTCTGTGATAGCAGGTAAAGAAATTATTATCGTAAACTGACGTGATAATTACAGACGGTTGGAAAAGGTTATCGTTCTCGACACAKAAAAAAGCCTCAATGCTCCAGGAAAGCAGGCCTACTGCACCAAGCAGAGCAATCAGATATTATGTCTAGATCATAGACTGACTGCATCCCAAATTACACCTTTTTCCCTATAAAGTGCACTACTTTTGACCAGGGCCCACTCTGGTGCAAAGTAGTGCACTACAGATGTTAGCTCTTAATTTGATCCCCCTGCTYTTGCAGGAAATGTCATGCACAGAAGGAAACGCAAACTTCTGGTGTATTCCAGGTTTAAAAAMGCGTCTTAGTTTGTAATTTCCACTTGATTTACCGTAAGAAAAAAGGCATCAACCCCCATTAATTATAATCCACATAAGTCACATTTCCTGATGCTGCAGGAATATTGTCCTGCTGTGATAAACTGGTCAAATTAAGATCCTACACGGGATAAGGGTGCCAATTGGGATGTAGACTCGGAATGCTTCTAGGGGAATACTATGGACAAAACTCTCCCTACTACATAACCTTGTCTCTGACCAGTAGACTGTTGAAGAACAACCCTGTCTCTGACCAGTAGGCTGTTGAAGAACAATCCTGTCTCTGACCAGTAGACTGTTGAAGAACAATCCATCCTGTCTCTGACCAGTAGAGACTGTTGAAGAAACAATCCTGTTCTCTGACCAGTAGGCTTGTTTGAAGAACAATCCTGGTCTCTGACCAAAGTAGACTGTTGAAGAACAATCCTGTCTCTGAACCAGTAGGGTCTGTTGAAGAACAATCCTGGTCTCTGACCAGTAGGCTGTTGAAGAACAATCCTGTCTCTGACCAGTAGAGCTGTTGAAGACCCAATCCTGTTCTCTGACCAGTAGACCTGTTGAAGAACAATCCCTGTTCTCTGACCCAGTAGACTGTTGAAGAACAATCCTGGTCTCTGACCAGTAGGCTGTTGAAGAAACAAATCCTGTCTCTGAACCAGTAAGACTGTTGAAGAACAATCCTGTCTCTGACCAGTAGACTGTTGAAGAACAATCTCTGTCTTCTGACCAGTAGACTGTTGAAGAACAAATCCTGTCCTCTGACCAGTAGACTGTTTTGAAGAACAATCCTGTCTCTGACCAGTAGACTGTTGAAGAACAATCCCTGTCTCTGACCCAGTGAGCTGTTTGAAGTTTACAAGAAATCATAATTCCCAGTGGTGTAAAGTACTTAAGTCAAAAATACTTTAAAGGTACTACTTACGTTTTTTGTTGGGGGGGTATCTGTAACTTTACTATTTATAAATTTTTGACAACTTTTTACTTTACCTACATTACTGACAGAAAATAATGGTATCTTTACTAAAATACATTTTTTCCCTGACACCCAAAAGTACTTGTTAACATTTTTAATGCTTGCAGGAGACAGGAAAATGGTCCAATTTCACACACTTATCAAGAGAACATCCCAGGTCCATCCCTACTGCCTCTGATCTGGTGGACCTCACTAAAACAGAGAACATCCCTGGTCATCCTACCCTCGCCCTCTGATGCTGGTGGACTCACTAAACAGAGACATCCCTGGTCAGCCCTACTTGTCGCTGATCTGGAAGGACCTCACTAAACAGAAAACATCCCGGTCATCCCGTACTGCCTCTGATCTGGAGGACTCACTTAAACAGAGAACATCCCTGGTCCATCCCTACTTTGCCTTCTGATCTTTGGTGGACTCACTAAACAGAGAACATCCCTGGTCATCTCTACTGGCCTCCTGATTCTGGTAGGACTCACTAAACAGAGAATCCTCTGGTCCATCCCTACTGCCTCTGGATCTGAGTTACTATCACCAGAGAACATCCTGTCATCCCCTACTGCCTCTTGATCTGGAGACTCACTAAACAGAGAACATCCCTGGTTTCATCCCTAACTGTCTTTGATCTGGAGGAAAACTCACTAAACAAGAAGAACATCCCTGGTCCATCCCTACTGTCCTCTGATCTGGGGAGCTACTCAACAGAGAACTCCCTGGTCATCCCTACTCGCCTCTGCATCTGGAGGACTCAACTAAACAGAGAACATCCTGGTTCCTACTGGCCTCTGATCTGGAGGACTCCATTAAACACAAATGCTTTAATTTGTAAATGAGGTCTGAGTGTTGGAGCGTGCCCACTGGCTATCCGTAAATAAACTTAAAAGAAAATCGTGCCTCTTGGTTTGGTCTTACTTGCGATTTGAATGATTTATACTTTTACTTTTGAATATTTAAGTATATTTAAAACCAAAAAATACTTTAGACCTTTTACTCAAGTAGTATATTACTTGGTGACTTTCACTTGTACTTGAGTCCATTTATATTAAGGTATGCTTTTACTTTTACTCGTATGACACATTGGGTAACTTTTTCAACCCACTGATCATCCGCAATGGTTTTGTCTCTCACCAAAAAGTACCTGACAGAAAAAGGACTAGACACAGTTTGAATAAAATGCTAGAGTGAGTACTCAATGTACACTAAAGACCGGAAGTGCTCCTGTAAGAAAGGAACGGTCAAATTAATCGTAGGATTTGTTGTGATTAAACACAATTGATCGCCAAATTCCGAATTGCTCAAATTGAGATGTAATTTTTTTTTTTTACTAAAACAAAGGTATCGGTTCCTGGTATGGTATGATGGACTAATAAATGAATATGTATAATATAATGTACAGTAAAGATATATGGGCTAATATAAATGGTCACAGTATGATATATTGGGTAATATAATAATGTCAGTATGCGTATACTGGGTAAGTATAATGCATTTAACAGTAATGGTATATGGGTAATATATAATGTACAGTATGGTATCTGGGTAATATAAAATGTACAGTATGGGTATATGGGTTATATAATGTACAGTAATGGGTATATGGGTAATATATAATCTACCAGTAAATGGTAATTGGGTCATCATTCATGTAGCATATGATATATGGGTAATATATAATGTGTATGGTATATGGGTAAATATATAATGTACAGTATGGTATATGGGTAATATGATAATGTACAGCTAGGTATATGGGGTATATCATCGTACAGTAAATGGTATATGGGTAATATATAATGTACAGTTGGGTATTGGGGTAATATATAATGTACAGTATGGTATAATGGGTAATATAAAATAATGTCAGTATGGTATCTGGTTATATATAATGTACAGTATCGGTATATGGTAATATATAATGTACAGTATGGTATATTGGGTAATTATAAATCGTACAGTATGGTAATAGCTTGGCGTTTATAATGTACACGTATGCGATCTATGGGTAATATATAATGTTACAGTATGGATATGTTAATATATAATGTACAGTAATGGTAATAAATGGTAATATATAATGTACAGTACTGGTATATGGTACAATATAATGTACAGTACGGTATATGGGTAATATATAATGTACCAGTATGGTATATGGGGTATATATCATAAGTACAGTATGGTATATGGGTAATTATCATAAACAGTATGGTATACTGTTAATATATCATTAACAGTAGGTATATGGGTAATATATAATGTACAGATGGTATCCCAACGTGGTTTAAATATATAATCGTCAGTATGGTATATGGGTAATATATAATGTAGCGTAGGTATATGGGTAATATATCATTTACAGCCTATGGTATATGGGTAATATATAATGGTAACAGTATGGTATCAATGGTAATATAATATGTACAGTATGGTTCGGGTAATAATATAATGTACAGTATTGGTATATGGGTAATATATAATGTAACAGTATGGTATACTGGGTTTTTCGTACAGTATGGTATATGGTTAATATATCATTTACAAGTATGGTATATGGGTAATATATAATGTACAGTATGGTAATATGGGTTAATATATAATGTACAGTCTGGTATATGGATATATATCATTTACAAGTATGGCGTAATATTGGGTAATATATCATTTAACAGTATGTAATATGGGTAATCATATCATTTACAGTATGGTTAGGGTAATATAAAAATGTACAGTATGGTTATATGGGTAATTATAATGTACAGTATGGTATCAATGGGTAATATATAATGTACAGTAATGGTAATACCTGGGTAATATATAATGTACAGTATGGGTATAATTGGGTAATATATAAATGTACAGTATGGATATCCTGGGTAATATATAAGTACAGTATGGTCATATGGGTAATATTAATGTACAGTATTTTGTATAGGGTAATATATAATGTACAGTATGGTATATGGGTAATATATAATGTACAGTAAATGGTATATGGGTAATCATACTCCTTTAGCAGTATGGTTATCTGGGTAATATATTAATGTACAGTAATGGTAAATATGGTAATATTAAATGTTAGCAGTATGGTATAGTGGGTAATATATCATTTCAGTTGGTATATGGGTAATATATAATGTAAGTATGGTATACCCCATGGGTAATATATACTCGTCCAAGTAAGATATATGGGTATATATCATCGTACCGTATGATATATGGTAATATATAATGTACAGTATGGTATATGGGTAAATATATACATGTACAGTATGGTATTGGTAAATATAATGTACAGTATGGTATTGCGGCTTATAATGTACAGTATGTATATGGGTAATATATAATGTACAGTAATGGTATATGGGTAATATATAATGTACCAGTATGGTATATGGGCGGTATTTTTCGTACAGTATGGTATATGGGTAATATATCATTTACAGTATGTAATCTGGGTAATATATAATGTACAGTATGGTAATAAAATGGGTAATATATAGATGTCAGTATGGTATATGGGTAATATTAATGTACAAGTATGGTATATGGGTAATATATAATGTACAGTATGTATAGGGTAATATATAATGTACAGTAATGGTATATGGGAATATATCATTTACAGAGTATGGTATATGGGGTAAGTATATCATTTAGTATGGTAATAATGGGTAATTATATCATTTACAGTTATGGTATATGGTCCTGTTATAGATTATGAGGATGATTATTCATGCTACGGCAATCCCACACTTAAATTGCTGGATGCTACTCTATCATTGCGCATTAGGTTTTATTACGGGTGCTAGCTACAGAACTCAGACGAACCACTGTGTTTTATATAAAATGTGGGGTTGGCCCATCTTATAAATATTGGGTGAGGAGGATGTGTTGTGCTCTCTGAACACCTAGATAGAAAATTCTATTCAATTCACGTTAGGAACCCCAAAAACTGTGTTAATGAGGCTTGGGCCTTTCCATTTCCGGTCTTATTTAAACACGTCCATCCTCTGATGATTCCCTATTTTAAAACCATAAAATAAGTCTTCCTATTGTGAACCCCCCTGAGGTGGTGAGCATTTTCTTTGTGTATTTTTTCTGGGGTGGGGGGGGGGGGGGGCATTAAGGCTGATGTGCCTTATTGATTGTGACGCTGCGATGCCTGTTCATCTTGCCCCCGGGCAGAGACTAGAACAGTGTGAGCTTTTTTTTTTCCCAGTTATTTTTTTAAATTTAATTTGTTCACGCCTAAACATAAAATAATAATTATTAATTTTTTTATTTTTAAAGCATTGTAAACTTTTTATTTTTGGTCGCAGTTTGGATGGTCGGATCTGTGGCCATCGAACTGTCTGTGAGTGGTTGCATTTCTCCACCCCATCCCTTGACTGTGGGGTTGGACTTCGCTGTCCGTGAGACGAGCACAACACGCTCTCGTGTTTGTCTTATAAGCACTTCTGAATAAACTACCTTCTTTATTTATCATCAACTCCATCAATATTACAATTATAATTCCTAAAACCAAAGGTCTCAACATGGATTTACACTTGAGGCCGCCCTGTGATTTCCACAGAGTTGTTATGGCTGCCTTTTTCCTGTTACGCTCCTCGCCTAATGGAATAGCCTGCCCGACTAAACTTAAACTTGAGGCTCTTGTCCCCCTGTTACCCGGATTTTAAATATTTATTTGGAGGATTTTTTTTTGTGTGTTGCTTTGTACTGTTTTCGGGTATGCAAGTTCTTGTGCTTGTTAGGGGAATAACCGTGTGTAAATGTAACAATCTGTTGCTGTATTTCTTTGTGCTATCTGTCATCGTTTTGTTTGTCTTGTGTAGTTTCTTAATCATTGTACCTAAACTGGTATGTGTGCACATGTATACGCAGGGCCGCAGCTGTAAAAGAGACCTTGGTCTCAGTCTGTGTTCCCTTGTTGAAAATAAAGGTATAATAATAATAATGATAATATGATAATATATATGTACAGTATGATATATGGATAGTTTGGATAGTATATGGATAATATATGGATAATAATATGGACTAGTATATGGATAGTAATAATGGATAATATATGGATAATATATGGAATAGTAATATGGATAGTATATGGATAATATATGGATAGTATATGGATAATATATGGATAATATATGGATAGTAATATGGAATAGTATATGGATAATATATGGATAATATATGGATAATATATGGATAGTATATGGATAAGTATAAAATGGATAATATATGGATAATATATGGATAGATAATGGATAATATAATGGATAATATATGGATAATATATGGATAATATATGGATAGTATATGGATATGTATATGGTAATATATATGGAAATATGGATAGTATATGGATAAGTATATGGATAATATATGGTAAATATATATGTCACAGTATGGTATATGGATAGTATTGGATAGTTTATATGTGGATAGTAATATGGATAATATATGGATAATATATGGATAGTATATGGATAATATATGGATAATATAGGATAGTAATATGGATAATATATGGATCACATATGGATAATATTGATATTATATGGATATTGTATGGAAATTATATAGATATTTTTATTTTATTTTTTTTATTTTATTTCACCTTTATTTAACCACGTAGGCAAGTTGAGAACAAGTTCTGCATTTACAATTGCGACTGGCCAAAGAATAACAGCAAAGCAGTTCGACACAAACAACAACACAGAGTTACAACATGGAGTAACACAAACATACAGTTCAATAATACAGTAGAAAAAATAAGTCTATATCATACAATGTTAGCAATGAGGTGAATAAGGGAGGTAATAGGCAAAAAAAAGGCCATGGTGCGAGTAAATACAATATAGCAATTAAAACACTGGAAATGGTTGATTTGCAGCGGAAGAATGTGGGAAAGTAGAGATAGAAATAATGGGGTGTGGATATATGGATAGTATACAATGGGTATTGTATGGCTAATATATGGATAATGTAAATGGGACAATGTATGGACTATTATATTGATAATGTATGGATATTGTATGAACAAGATAAAGGAGTATGTATGGATACATATTTGATAATATCATGGAGCAATGTATGGATAAATATATGGATATTGTAAATGGGCTAAATATATGGAATAAATGTATGGACAGATATGGATAATATAATGGATATTGCATGGCTAATACATGGTAATGTATGGACAGATATGGATAATATATGGTAATGTATGGATTAATATATTGATTAATAAATATGGACAATGTATGAGGATAATATATTGATAATGTATGGATATTTGATGAACAAGATAAGGAAAGTATGGATAATATATTGAATAATATATGGACAATGTATGATAATATATGGATATTGTATGGCTAATATATGGAAATGTATGGACAAGCATATGGGATATATATGGATATTGCCTGGTAATACATGGATATGTAGGACCAAAGATAATGGATATATATGGATATGCCCGAACAATTGTATGGAAAGATATGGATAATGTATGGATAATCATGAATCATATGTTGGATTAAATCATGAATAATACATACTTAACAACCAATTAGTGTCCCAGGATCTAAACGCATCATTTATAATATATGATATGTATCGATATGCATTACTCACTGCATTGCACCACCCTCCTAAAAAGTAAGTGGACCTTTGACCTGTTGTGAATATTTTCATTAGTGTGTTATAGTGGTTGAGGAGGTTTAATCTGCCCTGTTCCCTGATCAGTACATTATCCCCCAATGATGGGGAATCTCACTCAAAAGCTCAGGCTTTTCACGGTCATTTACGTTAGCCAGCGGTCCGCATGATAATCGCACTATTGTGGGCCTGTTAATAATACAGACATTTCACTGCCCTAGGCACGTTCCAGGACTGACACATCTCTGCCGTGATCTTCTGTGTAATATAAATAGTTTATCATGCAGTAAAGGTGTGTTTTTTCCCTTTATGTTTTATCTGGTCAATGTTTATACAAATTATACTCTTAAAACGGCCTAGGTTTCTTGATTTTGTTGTCCACTAGCTGAAAGAAAAATCCCATGAAATAATTTTGGAAGACCAAACAGAAAATTCAACGTAAAGTCAACGTAAAGTCAATGTAAAAATCAACGTAAGGTCACGTAAAGTCAACGTAAAGTCAACGTAAAGTCAATGTAAATCAACGTAAAGTCAACGTAAAGTCCAACGTAAAGTAACGTAAAGTCAACGTAAAGTCAACGTAAAGTCCCAATGTAAAGTCCAACGTAAAGTCCAATGTAAAGTCAACGTAAAGCAATGTAAAGTCAACGTAAAAGTTCATGTAAAAGTCCAAACGTAAAAGTCCAAGTAAAGTCAACGTAAAGTCAACCGTAAAAGTCAACGTAAAAGTCCAACGTAAAAGTCAATGTTAAAGTCAACGTAATAGTCACGTAAAAGTCAACGTAAAAGTCCAACGTAAAGTCAACGTAAAGTCAACGTAAAGTCAACGTAAAGTCAATGTAAATTCAACGTAAAGTCAATGTAAGTCCAATGTAAGCCAAGTCAATGTAAAAACACTAACCACTAAAAAACATCAACTAACAATGCCGGGACGTGGAACTGCAGCTCTGGGTAGGAATGACAAATCAAAGAGTTGACATGTGTTATGTTGACACCCAATCAACAAACAAAAAAGGAGTCAAGCCTTTCACTTGACATATTAGGACCCATCTGAACCCCAACAAAGCCACAAGGCCAGAAACACAACTTATTTCCCTAAGCTCCACCATTCATTTTTGTATATTTCTGGAGCCATCAAGACTTTTTTTTCCAAGATGCTTTTGAAACACAAGATGCATTCAGATATTGCTTAACGGACAGCTTTTAAAACTTCAACAGAGAAGAGGAGTTCCATTTGAGGAAACTACAATATTATTTGTTGATCGTTCCTGGTGAAAGCGCTCTATCCAGCGGGAATCGGATGGGTTGTTCTGTCAGATCTGTGCGTGTAAACTACAAAGACATAACCGACTCTGTTTGAATACACAAGATTTTCCTAAAAACTATGTGAATAATACTCACAATGTTAATTGTCGAGAAAATGTGATGGAAAAGTCACATTCATACTGCTTGTGTTTTCTTGAATTACTGACTCATCTCAAACTGGTCGGCTGCCCTTCCCTGCCCTGTGCTGCCTGCCTTCCCTTGTCCTGCCCTGTGCTGGGCTGCCTGTCCCTCTGTCCTGCCCTGTGCTGCCTGCCCTGTCCTCTGTCCCTGCCCTGTGCTGCCTGCCTGTCCTCTGTCCTGCCCCTGGTGCTTGCCTGCCTGTTCCTCTGTCCTGCCCTGTGAAGCTGCATGTCCTCTGTCCTGCCCTGTGCTGCCTGCCTGTCCTTCTGTCCTGCCTGCTGCCTGTCCTCTGTCCGCCCTGTGCTGCCTGCCTGTTTCCTCATGTCCTGCCCTGTAGCTGCCTGCCTGTCCTCTGCCCCTGCCCTGTGTGCGCTGCTGTCCTCTTGTCCTGGCCTGTGCTGCCTGCCTGTCCTCCTGTCCTGTCCTGTGCTGGCCTGCCTGTCTCTGCCCTGTCCTGTGCTGCCTGCCTGACCTCTGCCCTGTCCTGGTGCTGCCTGCCTGTCCTCCTGCCCTGTCCTGTGCTGCCTGCCTGTCCTCTGCCCTGTCCTGTGCTGCCTGCCTGTCCTCTGCCCTGCCCTGTGCTACCCTGCCTGTTTCCTCTGCCCTTTCCCTGTGCTGCCTGCCTGACCTCTGCCCTGGCCCTGTGCACCTGCCTGTTCCTCATGCCCTGTCCTGTGGCTTGCCTGCCTGACCTCTGCCCTGCCCTGTGCTACCTGGCCTGTCCTCTTGCCCTGTCCTGTTGCTGCCTGCCTGACCGTCTGCCCTGCCCTGTGGCTGCCTGTCCTCTGCCTTTCCTGTGCTGCCTGCCTGACCTCTGCCCTGCCTGTGCTGGCCTGACTTCTTGCGCTGGCCCTGTGCTTGCCTGACCTCTGCCTCTGTCCTGTGCTGCCTGCTGACCTCTGGCCTGTCCTGTGCTGCCCTGACCTCTGCCCTGTCCTGTGCTGCCTGCCTGACTCTGCCCATGTCCTGTGCTGCCTGACCTCTGCCCTGTCTGTGCTGCCTGCCTGACCTCTTGCCCCTGCCCTGGTGCTACTGCCCTGAACCTCTGCCCGCCCTGTGCTTCACCTGCCTGACCTTCGCCCTGTCCTGTGGCTGCCTGCCTGACTCTGCCCTGTCCTGTGCTGCCTGCCTGACTCTGCCCTGCCCCTGTTGCTAACCTCGCCTGACTCTGCCCTGTCCTGTGCTGCCTGCCTGACCTCTGGCCCTGCCCTGTGCTACCTGCCTGTCCTCTGCCCTGCCCTGTGCTGCTGACCTCTGCCCTGCCCTGTGCTGCCCTGCCTGAACCTCTGCCCTGCCCTGGTGCTGCCTGACCTCTGCTGCCCTGTGCTGCCTGCCTGACCTCATGCCCTGCCTCTGTGCTACCTTGCCCTGCCTTGCCTGCCCTGTGCTACCGTGCCTGACCTCTGCTTGTCCTGTGGTGCCTGACTGTCCTCTGTCCTGTCCTTGCTGCTTGCCTGTCCCTCTGCCCTGTCCTGTGCTGCTTGCCTGTCCTTGCCCTGTCTGTGCTGCCTGTTGCCTGTCCTCTGCCCTGCCCTGTGCTGCCTGCTGTCCTCTGTCCTGTGCTGCCTGCCTGTCCTCTGGCCCTGCACCATGTAGTGATAGTACCAGTCTGTAGTGGATGTATGACCCCCCCCCCCCCGACAGAACAAGTTATAAAGAGCAATATCCAGTTCCAAGGATTGAAGATCAGCCTTAGCTAGATTTATGCTCTAGAGCATCTGCCAATGTTGGTTGTATAAAAGCCGGTTGAGTAAACCAATGGTGTTGTTGCTGTATATGAAATGAAAGAGTGGTAAATCTGGCAGATGGCATGGGGTCCAAGAGAGAGCTGCCTCCATATTACAGGACATGCTAGTCCAAGGTTTAGACTTCCTGTGGACTTAATGGGATTTCAGATTCCTACTCATTCTAACGAGAGAGAGAGAGAATAAGAGAGAAGAGAGAAGAGAGAGAGAGAGAAGAAGAGCTAAAAGAGGAGAGAGAGAGAGAGAGAGGAGAGAGAGAGAGAAGAGAGCGAGAGAGAGAGAGAGAGAGAGAGAGAGAGAGAGAGAAGAGAGAGAAGAGGAGAGAGAGAGAGAGAGAGAGAGAGAGAGAGAGAAGAGAGAGAGCGAGAGAGAGAGAAGAAGAGAGAGAGAGAGAGAGAGAAGAGAGAGAACGAGAGAGATAGAAACAGTGGGATTTATTTGCATGGCCTGTTTTTAATTCTCTTTTTTCTGTAAAATGAGCTGGCCGCTGTGGTTTTGCATTCGTGGGAAGTGGAGGCGACCTGAGAGAGCGTCGCCGCACCGCCGACCAAGCGCTACAATCAATGAACGCTAAGAGTGGCAAGGCAGCCCGTCGCTGAGAGCGCCCACTCGATGCCCTGTGGAGCGTTTCTCTAACGTGGCGTCGCTCTCAGTCAACCTCGACTCACTTCAACCTATCTCTGCCCCGCCTTTCTACAGTAGAAGCACTAACGCCTCTGTCAGGGAAAGCTTCCCAGGTTTCCTCAGGATCAGTCACTACTCCGCTAGCCTCGCCAGCCAGACGACCGCCAGACAGACCGACCGCCACCAGACGACCGAGACACGAAGCCCATCCTTCTGCCACGAGGACAGACAGCTGTGTCCTCCAAGCCCTAGATCACTCAGCAAGGGTTTGAGC
>NW_019943021.1:236296-236870 GCF_002910315.2 Salvelinus sp. IW2-2015 | reverse complement strand
TTAATCATGAATAAATAATACTTAACAACCAATTAGTGTCCAGGATCTAAACGAATCATTTTATAATATATGGATATTGTATAGATAATGCATTACTCAACATGCATTGCACCACCTCCTAAAGTAAGTGACCTTTGACCTGTTGTGATATTTTCATTAGTGTGTCAAGTGGTTGAGAGGTTTAATCTGCTGTTCCTTGATCAGTACATTATCCCCCGAATGATGGGAATCTCACTAAAGCTCAGCTCAACGGTCATTTACGTTAGCCAGCGGTCCCATGATAATGCACTATTGTGGCTGTTAATAATACAGACATTTCACTGCCCTGAGGCACGTCCAGGACTGACACATCTCTGCCGTGATCTTCTGTGTAAATAAAATAGTTTATCATGCAGTAAAGGTGTGTTTTTCCCTTTATGTTTTATCTGGTCAATGTTATACAAAATTATACTCTTAAAACGGCCTAGTTTCTTGATTTTGTTGTCCACTAGCTGAAGAAAAAAAAATCCCATGAAATAATTTGTGGAAGACCAAACGTAAATTCAACGTAAAGTCAACGTAAAGTCAATGTAAA
>NW_019943021.1:234852-235517 GCF_002910315.2 Salvelinus sp. IW2-2015 | reverse complement strand
AAGTCAATGTAAGTCAAAGTCAATGTAAAACACTACACTAAAAACATCAACTAACATGCCGGGACGTGGAACTGCAGCTCTGGGGATTAGGATGACAAATCAAAGAGTTGACATGTGTTATGTTGACACCCATCAACAAACAAAAAAGGATCAAAGCCTTTCACTTGACATATTAGGACCCATCTGACCCCACAAAGCCACAAGGCCAAACACAACTTATTTCCCTAAGCTCACATTCATTTTGTAATATTTCTGAGCCATCAAGCTTTTTTTTCCCAAGATGCTTTGAAACACAGATGCATTCAGAATATTGCTTAACGGACAGCTTTTAAACTTCAACAGAGAAGAGGATTCATTTGAGGAAACTACAATATTATTGTTGATCGTTTCTGGTGAAAGCGCTCTATCCAGCGGATCGGATGGGTGTTCTGTAAGATCTGTGCTGTAAACTACAAAGACATAAACGACCTGTGTTGATTACACAAGATTCTAAACTATGTGATAATACTCAAATGTTAATGTCAGAAAATGTGATGGAAAAGTCACATTAATACTGCTTGTGTTTTCTTGAATTACTGACCATCTCAAACTGGTCGGCTGCCCTTCCCTGCCCTGTGCTGCCTGCCTGTCCTCTGTCCTGCCCTGTGCTGCCTGCCTGTCCTCTG
>NW_019943021.1:229131-232436 GCF_002910315.2 Salvelinus sp. IW2-2015 | reverse complement strand
GAGAGAGAGAGAGAGAGAGAGAGAGAGAGAGAGAGAGAGAGAGAGAGATAGAAAAGTGGGATTATTGCATAGGCTGTTTAATCTTTTTTTTCTGTAAAATGGAGCTGGCCCTGTGGTTTTAGCATTCGTGGGAAGTGGAGCGACCGAGAGAGCGTCGACCGCCCGCCCGACCAAGCGCTACAATCAATGAACGCTAGAGTGCAGGCAGCCCGTCAGCTGAGAGCGCCATCGATGCCCTGTGGAGCGTTTCTCTAACGTGCGTCGCTCTCAGTCAACTCGACTCACTTCAACCTATCTGCTGCGCCGCCTTTCTACAGTAGAAGCACTACCATCCCTGTCAGGGAAAGCTTCCCAAGGTTTCTCCAGATCAGTCACTAACTCCGCTCAGCCTCGCCAGCCAGACGACCGCCAGACAGACGACCGCCAGCCAGACGACCGAGACACGAAGCCCATCCTTCTGCCACCGAGGACAGACAGCTGTGTCCTCCAAGCCCTAGATGCCACTCAGCAAGGTTTGAGCCCCAATCTCACATCCCGTTTAGTTTCTGCATGATCCAAGCCTTTTGCCGTTGCGCTTTCACAGCATCATCCCGCTTTGCCTCTCGCTGAACCCAGGATATCTTCTCCTCCTCAGCACAACAGCTAACTGAGCTCTGTGGCTGAGAGACTAGCAGTCCTGTCCGGTCCGGTCCTGTCCGGTCGTGTCCTGTCCGGTCGTGTCCTGTCCGGTCGTGTCCTGTCTCTCTGTTGACATTTGAACTCAGACCTTCTTCAAGTTCCAGAACTCGGCCAGCCCAAGGTTCTGAAGTCAGGGTTCCGCTGCAATAAACACCTTCTCTTCTGATTGACGCCTCATCTCAGTTCCCAGCATGCCTCACTCCTTCCAGCAGAAGCAAGGTGAGAAGCCTTTCTCTAGTCGTTTGGTATAACATCTCCTCTCTGTTGACATCTTAATGATTTACTTAGGATCTGATTGAGGACATATTTAAGCCAACTTCTTTCTTGTTCAAATAAAGACATTTTATTTCAGTGAGAGATGTCCACTTATTGTGTAGATGAGAAACAAAACAACACATAGTTGTTTGTTATCAAAGAAACTCACGCAACATGTGTAGCCATTATGGATCACTATCCAATAGAGAGATGACATTCATTTACATTTAGCAAAAGGTTACAGAAAAAAATATACATGATGCATTTGATATGGTTCTAAATACGTTAGAGGTTTATGTTCTAGTGTGCTTCTGTGTGTGTGTGTGTGTGTGTGTGTGTGTGTGTATATTGTGTGCATGTGTGTGTTATTATAACAGTCCATGTTGTGTTTCAGCCCTGTGAGAATAAGGAAGATGATCCCTTATAGATCAGCCAGTCTTTGAGAGAGCCAATCTGCAGTGTTGTTAATGAAACAACTTGGCTCTAGTCCAAATAAGTGTAAATAGAAATGATCTCTTCATTTCACACCTTCTGCATTTTCCTGTTTTTTTATTTTATTTAAATCTGTGCATACAAACAAGCAGTGTCATTTTCTTGTTCAAGAAAAAAAAAAAAAAAATCTTTTTTTTCAGTTTGGTCTTTTGAGTAATGTGTTATACAATGAATGCACCTGAACCACAGATCTGAATGGTTTGTGTTTAAAGAAAGCACAAATGTCCATCAGTGTGTCACTCAGCCTAATCACATTCATTTCTACTAAAGATGATAATTAGTAGAGACACTGTAGGAGGGGAGCACAAATATCAGCGGGATATTCAATACATCTGTTCAAATACAACTGGTTTACTCTCTGAAGGGTAATTCCTACTGTAAACGGATTATTTTTTTTCTTTATATAAAATATTCGGAACGTATCACATTCTGGTACATAGTAATTCACATAAATTAAACCCAAGCATCTTTTAACTTTATCTTCTGTGTTTAAGTGCATAGATCTGGTGAGGAAATAAAATCAATATTGTATGTTGTTCTCTAAAAGCAAAATAATGTGCACTTCATTTTAATGTGGACATTGAATTGAGGGCACAGTATTCAAGCTATTCAGTATTCAGCTCCCGAGTGGTGCAGCGGTACTGCATCTCAGTGCTAGACGTGTCACTACAGACACCCTGGTTTGAATCCAGGCTGTATCACAACCGGCTGTGATTGGGAGTCCCATAGGGAGGCGCACAATTGGCCCAGGGTCGTCCGGGTTTGGCCCAGCGCTGTCCAGGTTTGTCCGGGGTAGGACATCATTGTAAATAAGACTTTGGTTCTTAAACTGACTTGCCTAGTTAAATAAAGGTTAACATTTATTTTTATTTTTTATTACATATTAATATTTGAGACTCTTCCTAGTATGTTTGTCTGTCTGTCACAACAGGTAAGTCTTTCAATACAGACACAAAAACATTTGGACAAAGTGCTGCAGACACCTTATCCTGATACAAAAAATAATTTTGTATAAAGTTAAACGAAAAATGTCAATTTTATGAATCAAGGTTCATTCAAATGCAACCATGATCTTTCATACAACTCATATTTCATATCAAACCTTATTCTTCCTCTTTTAAAATACATATCAGAACTTTACCTTTAGGGTATTCATTCTTGACTAAACTATTTGATCTCACATAAATAATAACTTGAACTTTATTTGACTCTAAAATACACTTTAGTGAAATTGTTGTGCTTGTGTGTGTGTAACCTGTTTTAGTTTGTTTTTTACATCAGAGGAATAATTAGTGTCGAGTGACAGTGACATAACGATATGATCAGAGGAATAGACAGTGACATAACGATATGATCAGAGGAATAGACAGTGACATAACGATATGATCAGAGGAATAGAAGTGAATAACGATATGATGGAGGAATACGACGTGACATAACGATATGAATCAGCGGAATAAGTGAAATAAACAGTATGATCAGCAGGAATTAGTGACATAAGATATGAATTAAAGAGGAATAGTACAAGACGAAATATGATCAGAGAAGAGACGTGCCTAACGTATCGAGGCACAACAGTGACATAAGGATATGAATCAGAGGAATAGAAGTGAATAACGATAATGATCAGAGAACAGACAGTGACATACAGAATAATGCAACAGAGCGAATAAGTAGGTGACATAACGATACTGATTAGAGGAAACGAAGACAGTGACCATAAGAATATGAATCAGTAGAAAAGAGTGACATAAACGTATGATCGTAGAAAAGACAGTGAGCATAAGATATGATGAGGTAATCAGACAGTGACATAAAGGATATGATCAGAGGAACCAGACAGTGACATAAAGAATTGATCAGAGGACTAGACAGTGACA
>NW_019943021.1:217451-228119 GCF_002910315.2 Salvelinus sp. IW2-2015 | reverse complement strand
GATATGATCAGAGGAATAGTGACATAACGATATGATCAGAGGAATAGACAGTGACATAAAGATATGATCAGAGGAATAGACAGTGACATAACGATATGATCAGAGGAATAGTGACATAACGATATGATCAGAGGAATAGTGACATAACGATATGATCAGAGGAATAGTGACCGGCCACTAGGAGTGCTGCTTCTGGATGAGCATTTTCTTGTTTGCTTATGGCCTTACAGAGCTCGATGACTGCGGTCTTAGTGCCAGGGATCGGTATGTGGTGGTAAATAGAATTATAGAGAGGAGAACTCTCTTGGTAGATAGTGTGGTCTACAGCTTATCATGAGGTATTCTACCTCAGGCGAGCAATACCTTGAGACGTCTTTAATATTAGACATTACGCACCAGCTGTTATTGACAAATAGACACACACCCCCGTCCCTCTTCTTACCAGACGTAGCTGCTCTGTCCTGCCGAAAAACCACGGAGAAGCCAGCCAGCTCTATATTATCCGTGTCGTCGTTCAGCCAAGTCTCAGTGAAACATAAGATATTACAGTTTTTAATGTCCCGTTGGTAGGATAGTCTTAATCGTAGATCGTCCAGTTTGTTTTCCAATCATTGCACGTTGGCCAATAATACCGAGGGTAGTGGTGGTTTGCTCACTCAACGACGAATTCTCACAAGGCACCCAGACCTCCGCCCTCTGTATTTCCCGCTTTTCTTCACACGAATGACCGGGATTTGGGCCTTGTCTCTCCGGAAAGCAGTATATCCTTCGCGTGTCGGACACTTTAAATAAAAAAATCTTTGTCCGGTTCTAGGTGATTAATCCCAGTTCTGATGTCCAGAAGCTCTTGTTGGTCATAAGAGACAGTAGCAGTAACACTATGTACAAAATGAGTTACAAAAAAATCAAAAAACAAACTAAATAGGACAGTTGGTTAGGAGCCCATAAAACGTCAGCCACCCACCTCCGGCGCCATTATATCTACTGTATGCCACTGTAGGGGTCAACTAAACGCTATTGTACAGATGGTACCCATAGCTCTCTCTCTCGTGCTCCAACACACTTGTTCTTCAAGCTTAGCTGAGCTCTTTATTAAATGTGTCCACTTGTTGTGTTGATTTAGTTCATTTAGCCCTGGTTTCATTGTGTATTCTCATTGGAAGGGGGTTGAGGCAAACTCTGGTTATTCAGCATTACACTGCGAACTTACATGACAGTATAGAGCAGTAGCAGTACTAGCGGTAGTAGTAGTAGTAGTAGTAGTAGTAGTAGTAGTAGTAGTAGTAGAAGCAGTAGTAGCAGTAGTAGTAGCAGTAGCAGTAGCAGTAGTAGTAGTAGCAGTAGTAGTAGCATCAGCGGTAGTAGTAGTAGTAGTAGCATTCGTAGTAGCATTCGTAGTAGTAGTAGTAGCAGTAGCAATAGCAGTAGTAGTAGCAGTAGTAGTAGTAGTAGTAGTAGTAGTAGTAGCAGTTGTAGTAGCAGTAATATTAGTAGTAGTAGTAGTTAAGTGGAGTACTGTAGTAGCAGTAGCAGTAAGATAAGTAGCTCAGTATAGTAGTAGGCCAAGTAGCTAGTAGAAGTAGAACGTAGTACCCGAGCAAATAGCAGGGTCACCTCGTCCAAGTGGAGCCGTAGTTGTAGTAAGTAGTTACGCTTAGTAGCAGTAGATGTAGTAAGCAGCAATAGTAAGTACTAGTAAGTAGCACAGTAGTGTGGTAGTAGTAGTACCAGTAGACGTGGTAGTAAGCAATATGAAGTACTTAGTATTAGCAGTAGTAGTAAGTAGTAGTAGTAGTAGTAAAGTAGTAAGTATCCATGTAGTAGTCGTAGTTATTACGTTATCAGTAGTAAGTAGTAGTGTAGTATAGTAGTATCAGTAGTAGTAGTAATAGTAGCCAGAGTAGTCGAGTAGTAGTAGTAGAGTAGTAGTAAGTAGTAGTGGTATCAGTAGTAGTAGGGTAGTAGTAAGTAGATAGTAGTAGTAGTAGTAGTATCGAGTAAGTAGTAGAGTAGTTCAGTATCAGTAGTAGTAGTAGTAGTAGTAGTAGTAGTTGTAGTTGTAGTTGTAGTAGTAGTAGCTAGTAGATAGTAAGTAAGTGAAGTAGTCAGTAGTAGTAGTAAGGTATTGTAGTAGTAAGTAGTGGAGGTGGTGAGTAGGCAGCTAGAATAGAGTGTTGTTATATGGTAGGTGGTGCTGAGACGTATTGTTAATGTGAAGTTATGTCAGTAATAGTAAGTAGGTGTAGTACTAGAGTAAGTAGTAGTAGTAGTAGTAGTAGTATAGTGGTAAGTAGTAGTAGTATCAGTATCAGTAGTATCAGTATCAGTAGCAGTAGTAGCAGTAGTAGTAGTATAGTAGTAGTAGTAGTTGTAGTAGTAGTAGTAGTTGTGGTAAATAACCAATCTGTGGGCTTGTCCTAAACAGCGCCCTATTCCCTATGGGCCCTGGTCAAAATAACCAATCTGTGGGCTTGCCCTAAACAGCGCCCTATTCCCTATGGGCCCTGGTCAAAATAACCAATCTGTGGGTCAAAATAACCAATCTGTGGGTCAAAATAACCAATCTGTGGGCTTGTCCTAAACAGCGCCCTATTCCCTATGGGCCCTGGTCATGCCCTATAAGGAATAGAGTTTCATGTGGGGTGCATCCCTGCGAGGTCCGATCGCTCAGGCAGAAATCACCATGAAAGTCATATCTTTTAGCGTAGTCACGAGTCAACACAGAAAATAATTCCTTTGACTTGAGGTGTGGGTGATAACGGTTTCAACAGTGACAGAGTGACTCAGGGACCGGAGGGAGTAGCTTGTACGTAGGCTGAGTAAAGGTTAAGTTCAACCACAAGAGTTTGCTGCAGGCAGGCTGAATCTGCTTCATATTCTGTGCCCGTTTGTGATGCCGAGATATCATGTTTTGAACTCTTAGATAAAGACATATTTTATTGAATGAGTCACACGTATTGTCAAAATGTTTTATTTTGTCTTTTTGTGTTCTTAGATATCTGAAATAGAGTCCAAAACATATTAAATAATTTTCATATAAAATACAATTCTATGTTTTTTGGGGAGACTTATGCTAATAGTTGAATTTAGTATTTATAATATAATATATATTTTCATAATTATTTTGGAATCCCTCCCCCAAAAATGTTCATTGGTTTAAATCCGACCCCCTCCATAAATCCCATGCAAATTGATGTGTTATTTAAAAAATTTAAAAAGGCCTCGAGTCAGTAGAATTGGTCAGAGTTGGAAAACATCCATATATATTTAAAATAAATCATTATTAGAGGGGGTTTTGATTTATTTTGGGGGATGTGGAGGTTTGGTAGGATTGCTTTCATCCTGCTGGCCAAAACCCCTGCTCCTGTGTTGCTGTGGATTGTACCAACAACTGGCCTTAATGGACGGATGTTGCCGCTCTGCTACACAGACATTTTGGTGGCAGCTGGTACTGATGGAGCTTTCCACTTTTCAGATATTAAAATATGTTTGATGTGCCAGATTTTACTTATTAAAAAACATGTAAGCCTTAAAACGTTTTATGTCTTAAAGGGGTAGCGCACCGAAATGACATGACTATACAACATCAGACAGAAGCGGAGCTGAATTAGGCATTGTGGTTTAGAGACATGCGGACAGGGTAGGTTCCATGACTCTCGTTGTTTTTCCGGCAAGTAAACCAATCAGCATCAAACACGTGTAAATTATCCTCCAAAAAATAAATTTTGGTGAACAATCCTTTTTTAATGAGTTAGTAGTTTGGTCTGTCTGGACACCGTAGAGGCATGTTGAGTCCTGTTCTGCTCTGCTCCACACCACAAATAAAATATTGGTTAGTTATGTAACTTAAAACACAGCGAATATATTATCTCTGTTGGTCTCATCTACTGTGATCTAAACATGATCAATATACCATAGTAATATATTTTACAATATGCTACATATCTCATCTAAAGGGGAGCTGTTTGTTTCACATAAATATACTATATAAGGACAGCAGCACCTAACATCTACACCAAATATCAGCACCAAACATTTACACCAAACATCTACACCAAACATTTCAGCACCTAACATCTACCACCAAATATTCAGCACCCAAACTTCGAAGCACCTACATTTACACCCAAATATCAGCACTGAACATCTTGCACCAAAACCATCAGCACCAAAACGATTCAACACAAATATCAGCACCGAAACATTCAGCAGCCTACATTACACCAAATTCCAGCGACCTAACATCTTACACCCAATCAATCAGCACCAAACATCAGCACCTTAAACATCAAACCACAAATTATTCAGCACCTAATTACGCATCCAGCACCTAACATTTACACCAAACATCAGCACTCAACATTCTACAACCAAATCATCAGCACAAACATCTTACACAACATCAGCAGCTCAACACATCTACACCAACATCAACAACCAAACATCAGCACCAAACATCAAGCAACCAAAATAACAGCACCAAACATCAGCACACAATATCAGGCACCAAACATTCAAACACCAAACAATCAGCACAAATATCAGCACCAAACATCAGCACCAAAATATCAGCCCAAACACTGCAACAGCCAACCATTCTGCGCTCAAACCTGTTTTGACAGGTACCTTTAATTTACTTTCCAGTCGTTGCTCCAAGAGAAGTCGTCCACAACGAGTGGAAAAGTACTAGCCATTTGTTTTGTTGGAAATCAGCAACAATTCCTATTTAGTGCTCTACTATTGGACAATGGCCCCTGTGTTCCTGTAAAGGGAAATAGGTTCCATCTTTGTAGACACAAGCCAGTCCTCACGCGTCACCAACAACATTCTGTAGAAATGGTTTACTAGTGAAATCTGATTGTGATTTTGGTTCTCCTGTAATGTGCTGACCAGTGTTCCCTTGGAAACTGACTCAGCAAGTTACTTTGCTGTGTGCCTAGATGGCCACCCTATTCCTAAAATGGGCCCTGGTCAAGCAGCGGCTGTGTCTGCCCTTTCAGATTGTCGATGCACCCTATTCCCTGATGGGCCACTGAGTCAGACGAGTAGACGCACTTCCTGGCCTAGTGCGTCTAGAATGGCCACTCCCTATTCCCTATGGGCCCTGGTCAAAGGGCTGTGTCTAGATCGCACTCTATTTCCTATGGGCCCTGGTCAAGAGGCATGTGGTGCCCTAGATGGCACCCTATTCCCTATGGCGCCTGGTCAAAGAGCTGTGGTTCTAGATCGCAACCCTGCACATTCCGCTATGGGCCCTAGGCCCAGACGCACCCTGATTCCCTAGGCCCTGGTCAAGAGGCTGTGTCCTTAAGATGGCACCCATTTCCTTATGGCCCTGAGGCCAGATCGCACCGCTATTCCCTTGGGCCCTGGTCAAGAGGCTGTGTCCTAGATGGCACCCTATTCCCTATGGGCCCTGGTCAAGAGGCTGTGTCCTAGATCGCACCCTATTCCCTATGGGCCCTGGTCAAAAGTAGTGCACTAGAGAACAGGGTGCCATCTGGGATACAGCCTTTGTTAAAGTAATAACAGTGCATCTGCATTTGGATCATATTAGTAATTGCAAATTCCAACAAAATAAAAATAAAAGAAAATGCATAAAAACGTGAATAGATTCCAAATCTAAAAGACTATATGGGATCTTAGAAACCACTCTGTACCACTCTCTTCCCTGTTTGGAGGAATCTGGTAGACAACAAAGTATGACAATAGATTGTGCTCCAAAAGATAAAGACGTTGTACGATAACCAAGTGGTATTGCAGTTCACTTTGACTGTATTTTGTACCCTGAGCAAAACACATTTTGAATGCTTGGCTATGAAAAGCCAACTGACCATTTACTCCTGAGGTGCTGACCTGTTTGCACCCTCGACAACCACTGTGATTATTATTATTTGACCCTGCTGGTCATCTATGAACATTTGAACATCTTGGCCATGTTCTGTTATAATCTCCACCCGGCACAGCCAGAAGAGGACTGGCCACCCCTCATAGCCTGGTTCCTCTATAGGTTTCTTCCTAGGTTTTGTCCTTTCTAGGGAGTTTTTCCTAGCCGCCGTGCTTCTACACCTGCATTGCTTGCTGTTTGGGGTTTTAGGCTGGGTTTCTGTACAGCACTTTGAGATATTAGCTGATGTAAGAAGGGCTTTATCAATACATTTGATTGATTGATTGATTGATTGACACCGCATTTCTGAGATATATTTATATCACAGTCTTCTGTGGTTATATATTTTAAATTATAAATTATTAATGAGTGTGTTATGTTCATATATATTTTTTTAACTAGTTATTTTAGTATGCCATGAATATTTTATGACTAGGAAGAGACTCTAGAGCTGTGTTTCCCAATCCTGTTCCTCTGGCCCCAAAGGGGGTTAACATTTTAATCCTGTTCCTGGGTGGACCCAAAGGGTTTACCACACTTTTAACTCCTGTTCCTGTGGACCCAAAGAGGATTACATTTTAATCCGGTTCCCAGGACCCAAAGGATTAACATTTTAATCCTGTTCCTGTGGACCCAAAGGGGGTTAACATTTTTAATCCTGTTTCCTCTGGACCCAAAGGGGGTTAACATTTTAATCGCTGTTCCTCTGCCCCAAAGGGGGTTAACATTTTAATCCTGTTCCTGTGGACCCAAAGGGGATTAACATTTTTATCCGGTTCCCAGGGACCCAAGGGATTAACGATTTTAATCCTGTTCCTGTGGACCCAAAGGGGATTAACATTTTAATCCTGTTCCTCTGGACCCAAAGGGGTTAACATTTAATCCTGTTCCTCTGGCCCAAAGGGGGTTAACATTTTAATCCTGTTCCTATGGACACAAAGGGATTAACATTTTAATCCTGTTCCTCTGGACCCAAAGGGGGTTAACATTTTAATCCTGTTCCTCTGGCCCCAAAGGGGAATTAACATTTTAATCTGCTTTCCGTGGACCAAAGGGATTAACATTTTAATCCTGTTCCTGGGGCCCCAAAGGGGGTTAAACATTTAATCCTGTTTTTATTTAACTAGGCAAGTCAGTTAAGAACAAATTCTTATTTTCAATGAAGGCCTAGGAACAAGTAGATTAACTTCCTTGTTCAGAGACAGAAAAAACAGATTTTTACCTTGTCAGCTCGGGGATTCGATCTTCCAACCTTTCGTTTACTAGTCTAACGCTTTAACCACTAGGCTACCTGCCGCCCGTGCCAAAACAAAGGGGTTAACATTTTTGTTTTTGCCCTGTCACTATGATTCAACTAAAGGTTGATGTTAATTGAATCGAGTGTATTTGTGCCAGAGCATGTGAGTGGAGTTGAACGGTTGGACATCCAACTCATCCAGTGGAGTTGAGAGGTAAATCCAGCTGCATGCGGTGGAGTGAATGGTTGGACATCCAAGTCTCATCAGTGGAGTTGATAGGTTGTGAATCCATGCTTCATCAGTGGAGTTGAAAGCTGTTGGATCATGCAGCTCATTTCAGTCGAGATTTTGAGAGGGTTTGGACATCTGACTCATAGCCCTCTTCTACTTCCAGCTCACTGTATGAGTTGAAGGGTATCCAGGATCATACACGCTCGCGGAGTGTGAAGGGTTGGAAATCCCCAGCTCAATCGGTGGAGTCTTGAAAGTTGGCTTCTGGACACTACCAGCTGATCCGATGCCATTGCAAGATATGTGAACCGTAATCGAAAACGGGTCTGTGACATCAGTAGCAAACTCCATCAGTGGAGCCTTGAGACTATGCTGATAAAGCATTCGACACTCTCGATGTCCACGATAGCGCACCGTCTGATGTCACGAAGTAAACCCAGAATTCGGCAGAGCTCTGATCAGGTGAGATTTGTTTGCACAGAGCGCACATATCTCCATTCCGACCTCATCTTGATGGTGGGACGTTTGAGATGAGTTAATTAATCCCACATGGCTCTTATCAAGTCTGGAGTCTCCGCAGAGCGCTTAGGAGATCACCAGCTCACTCGGAGTGAGTATGTGTCTATGACACGCGGTTGGACAATATCAACTACCCTCATCAGATCTGAGTAGAGCTTTGGGAAAGGGTAAATTACCAGTGCTACATCGGCTCCGCACGAGACCGTTTCGAAACGCGCTCTTGGCACATGCACATTTGACCAGCTCATCAGCGCTGAGGATTTTTCCCTCGAGAGAGCCTTTCTACTCGCCGACTGATGAAGCCATGGGATGTCCAAACCAGCTCTCTAATCCAGTAGGAAGCTTTAGCGTTCGAGACACCTCCAGGCAACTGGAGCTTGCAGAGTTTAAGCGACGTCTGTCGCACTAACCACGTGATACGGAGTGTGGTAATTATTACAGCCGAATACGGTGACGTTGAAGGGTTGGTAAATCCGAGCTCATCACGGTGAGTATAGACAGATCTTGTGTTAGGATCCAGCTCATGTCTAAGTTTAACAGCATTATATGACTCCTCGTTAAATAGAACTACATTCGTCATGAGATAGAGCAGCATACTATAACCCCTTCTAAAGCTTAGTTACTGACAATTGTCTGAGTTAACAGCATATAACCGCCTCTAAATAGACTACATGTCATATTAAACAGCATATAACCCCTCTAAATAGACTACATGTCATATTAAACAGCATATAACCCCTCTAAATAGGTCAGGATCCAGACAGGGAGACTAAGAAGGAACAGCTATGTTTTAGGCTATACTATTTCAAGGCTATAGACTACACAGAAACACCTTGTGAAGCATCTGTGAGCGCTACACAATAGGCTGGTTAGGGACATAAAGCGGTCAGAATTTAAACAACATTTAGTTGTATTAATTCATTATAGTCTATACATTGCAATATAAGCTGTGTTTTACGTTAGAATTAAATACAAAATTAAACTAAAAATGACTTATTAGTAGTGCCTTTTGAATAATATTTTTTGAAAAGACGAGTTTGTCCATGTCTTCCCTCACACCTGGTTTCAATTCCATCAATTACATGTTGTGTATTTAACCCTCTGTTCCCCCCCCATGTCCTTGTCTGGAATTGTTTCTTGTCGTGCTTGTGCACATTATGCTTATTAAACAACACCGTTGTAAATCAGTTTTTCGCTCTCCTGCGTCTGACTTCTCTGCCGCCATTACGCACCACGTTACAGTTATTCAATAATTGCGTCCAAACGGCTCACGAGCGTCTGCATGGCATTGTTTTCCTGCTCTTTTGCACACCAGTATTTCTACTTGCACATCCTCACTTGCACATTTATCACTCCAGTGTTTAATTGGCTAAATTGTAATTACTTCGCTACTATTGGCCTATTTATTGCCTTACCTTCTTACTCTATTTACACACAGTGTATATAGACTTTTTTCTACTGTGTTATTGACTGTACGGTTGTTTATCCCAGAGCGTCTGCTAAATGACTTAAATGTAAATGTAATGTGTAACTCTGTGTTGTTGTTTGTGTCGAACTGCTTTGCTTTATCTTGGCCAGGTCGCAGTTGTAAATGAGAACTTGTTCTCAACTAGCCTACCTGGTTAAATAAAGGTGAAATAAAATAAATAAAATAAATAAAATAAATAAATAAAAAATAGCCCGGGCGCTAAGATAGAACTTAGTTCTATTTGTGACGCTTGACGTGCTGCAAGTCCCGCCTCTCCCATCTCCTCATTGGTTTTAAGGAGCATATACCCACGTGGTTGGTTGAAAGATGAATTGAGGAGTAGGTCCATACGCCAGTAAAAGTTGGTTGCCAACCGTCAATAGAAGTCCACAGAAGAAGAAGACAGAATGGGTCGAGACCACGAGAAACTAACTAGATTTCACCTTTTATCTGTCGATTCATTGTCGGAGCAGAGAACACACAATTTTGTGTGACTCAAAAATGGGTAAAAATATGACAAAGATCCAGAAAATATGAAGGAGAGAGAGGAGAAAGAGGAGGAGGTGAGAGGCACAGCATTTTGTTGACAGTCTTCCTCCGTCTCTTGCACAACTTTCCTGTCTTACTGACTCCCATAATTAGGGCAAACCAAAACCACACTCGTATTTCAAAACAAACTGGAATGATGTCTCTGTGTGAGAAAATATGATCAGATGTGCATATTCCTGAATTCTACTGAGTACTCAAACTGCGGACAATTTCTGTGAACTACTTCACATATATATTTTTTTCGAGCCAGCTATTTTCCCTCTGCCTCAAATAGCCCCATACATCAACCCCCGGCAGCCTACAGATGTAAGAGCACTTTTAAACAGGGCCGTCCTCCATCGGATTGAGCAGGAAAAGTAGCAGCTCTGTGTTCAGACTTGGAAAATTCCACCATGCATTCTTCACCACTCTCCTGGATACTGTCAGGTCTGCTTCCCAAATGGACCCCTATTCCCTATATAGTGCACGACTTTTGACCAAGGCTGGGCTCTAGTGCACTTTAAGGCCAGGCTCTAGGTCACTACATAGTAGGGTTGCCATTTGGGGATGGACCACAGCAGCCCTGAATCTGCTCTGACTCCTCTTAGCTTCTGTCCATTCCTCCACAGGAACTTAAGCAGCACAGTGATTTACCTCTACCCTTCCTCTCTATCTCTACCTCTACCCTTCCTCTCTACCTCTCTACCCTTCCTCTCTACCTCTACCCTTCCTCTCTACCTCTACCTCTACCTCTCTACCTCTCTACCTCTACCTCTCTACCCTTCCTCTCTACCTCT
>NW_019943021.1:211321-217426 GCF_002910315.2 Salvelinus sp. IW2-2015 | reverse complement strand
AGAAGAAAAATCGGATGGACTTTCTTGATGTCTATCATTATTGGGGCTCTCTGGTATGCAATTGGTTTGCCGCTCAGGTATGGATGTGTGCGACTGTCACCCTTGAAAGGTCCTCATGATGTCACCATTGCCTTTGATTCGTAGAACAATGTTGTGCTGCTATTTTATTGACTTGCCAAGCTTTTTGATACGGTCGATCCATTTCATTCTTTGGGGCCGGCTAGGAGTATTGGTGTATCTGACGGGGTCTTTGGCCTGGTTTGCTAAACTACTCTCTTCATAAAGTGAGTGTACTAAAGTCAGAAAATCTGCTGTCTCAGCCCACTGCCTGTCATCAAGGGAGTACCCAAGGTTTGATCTGGCCCATGCTCTTCACCCTCAATGTACATCAACAATAGCTCAGGCAGTAGGAAGCTCTCTCATCCATTTTTATAATGGGCAGATGATAAGTTCTTATACTCAGCGGCCCCTCCCCTGATTTTTGTGTTAACGCGCAAAGCTTTTCTTATATCCAACAAGCTTTTCTACCTTAACCTTTTTTCTGATCACCTCCAAACAAAGGTCATTTGGTTTTTGGTAAGAGCGATGCCCCTCTTCCCCACAGGTGTTATTACTACCTCTGAGGTTTAGAGGTTGTAGCTAGCCCCTCATACAGAGTAACTTGGGAGTATGGCTAGACGGTAACTGTCCTTCTCTCAGCACATATCAAAGCTGTAGGCTAAGAAATTAGATTGGTTTCCCCTCTATCGTAATCACTCCTCTTTCACACCAGCTGCAACTAACCCTGATTCAGCTGCAACCATCCTACCCATGCTAGATTACGGAGGACATAAATTTATAGGGCATAGCGGTAGAGAGGTAGAGGTAGAGAGTGTAGAGCGGTAGAGAGGTAGAGGGTAGAGGGTAGAGGTAGAGGTGGAGAATGAGAGGTAGAGAGGTAGAGAGGGAAGAGGTAGAGTAGAGAGAATGAGAGGTAGAGAGATAGAGAGGAGAGGTAGAGGTTAGAGAGGCTGAGAGGAGAGTAGAGGTAGAGAGGTAGAGAGGTAGGGTAGAGGGTAAGAGAGGAGAGGTAGAGGTAGAGAGGAAGAGGTGAGAGGTAGCAGAGGTAGAGAGGAAGGGTAGAGAAGGTAGCGGTAGAGAGAATGAGAGTAGAGAGGTAGAGTAGAGAGGTAAGAGGTTAGAGAGGAAGGGTAAGAGGTTAAGAGGTAGATGGTAGAGAAGTAGGAGGAAGGGTAGAGAGGCTAGAGGGTAGAGAGATGGAGGTAGAGAGGTAGAGGTTAGAGAGGTAGACGAGGTAGGGTAGAGGTAACAGAGGTAGAGGGGTAAGAGGAGAGGTAGAGGTAGAGAGGAGAGGTAGAGGTAGAAGGTAGAGATACGAGAGGAGAGGTAGAGGTAGAGAGGTAGAGGTAGAGTAGAGAGGAGAGGTAGAGGTAGAGAGGTAGAGGTGAGATTAGAGGGTAGAGGTAAGAGGTAGAGAGAAGGGTCGCGGTAGAGAGGTAGAGGTAGAGAGAATGAGAGGTAGAGAGGAAGGGTAGAGAGTAGAGGTTAGAGAGGTTAGGAGAGGTAGAGAGGAAGGGTAGAGGAGGTAGAGAGGTAGAGGTAGAGAAGAGAGGAAGGGTAGAGAGGTAGAGAGGTAGAGGTAGAGATAGAGGAGGAAGGGTAGAGGTAGAAGAGGAGAGGTAGAAGGTAGGGTAGAGAGGTAGAGAGGAAGGGGTAGAGAGGTAGAGCGGAAGGGTAGAGGTAGAGAGGAGAGGGTAGAGGTAGAGGTAGAGAGGTAGAGGTAGAGAGGTAGAGGTAGAGAAATGAGAAGGTAGAGGTAGAGATCGAGCGGAAGGGTAGAGAGGTAGAGTAGAGAGGAAGGGTAGAGAGGTAGAGGTAGAGAGAATGAGAGGTAGAGAGGTTGAGGTAGAGAGGTAGAGAGGAAGGTTAGAGAGGTAGAAGGTAGATGGAGAGGTTGAGAGGTAGGGTAGAGGTAAAGAGGTAGAGGGGTTAGAGAGGAGAGGTAGAGGTAGAGAAGGTCAGAGAGGCAGGGTAGAGGTAGAGAGGTAGAGTAGGAAGGGTCGAGGTAGAGGTACGAGAGGTAGGGTAGAGGTAGATGGTAGAGAGGTTAGGGTAGAAGGTAGAGGTGAGTCGGTTAGAGGTAGAGGTAGAGAGGTAGAGCAGGAAGGGTAGGGTAGGAAGAGGTAGAGAGGGAAGGGTCGAGAGGAGGTAGAGAGAAGGGTAAGAGGTTAGAGAGGTAGAGAGGAAGGGTAGAGTAGAGGTAGAGAGGTAGGGTAGAGGTAGAAGGTAGAGAGGTAGGGTAGAGGTAGAAGGTAGAGAGGTAGGGTAGAGGTAAAGAGGTAGAGAGGTAGGGTAAGAGGTAGAGGTGAGGGTAGGGTTGAGGTAGAGGGTAAGAGGTAGGGTAGAGGGTAGAGGGTAGAGGAGGTAGGGTAGAGGTGAGGTAAGAGAGTAAGAGGTTAGGGTAGAGGTAGAGGTAGAGAGAGGTTTCGAGGTCGAGTCGAGAGGGTAGGGTGAGGTAGAGGTGAGAGGTAGGGTAGAGGTAGAGGTAGAGAGGTAGGGTAGAGGTAGAGGTAGAGATGGTAGAGGTAAGGGTAAGAGGTAGAAGGTAGGGTAGAGGTAGAGGTAGAGAGGTAGGGTTAGAGGTAGAGGTAGAAAGAGGAAGGGTAGAGGTAGAGGTAGAGAGGTAGGGTAGAGGTAGAGAGGAAGGGTAGAGAGGTAGACGAGGTAGAGGGTAGCAGGAAGTGAAGAGAGGTAGAGAGGTAGAGATACGAGAGGAGGGTAGAGAGGTAGAGATAGAGAGGAAGGGTAGAGAGGTAGAGAGGTAGAAGAGGATAGAGGTAGAGATAGAGGAGGAAGGAGCGATAGAGGTAGAGAGGTAGAGAGGTAGAGGTAGAGAGGTCGGAGGTAGAGATAGAGAGGTAGAGGTAGAGATAGAGAGGAAGGGAGAGGAGATAGAGAGGAAGGGGGTAGAGAGGTAGAGAGGTAGAGGTAGAGGTAGAGAGGTAGAGGTAGAGGTAGAGAGAAGGGTAGGGGCAGAGAGGTAGAGGTAGAGGGTAGAGGGTAGAGGTAGAGGTAGGAGGAAGGGTAGAGGTAGACGGTAGAGAGTTGAAGGGTAAAGCGAGAGGAGGTAGAGATGAGAAGGTAGTAGAGTAGAGAGGTAAGGTAGATAGAGAGGTAGAGGTAGGTAATGAGGAAGGTAGAGGCTAGAGAGAGGGTAGAGAGGTAGACGGTAAGACCCCTCAGAGACACCAATACTCCTTAGCCGGCCCACAAGAATGGAATGGTCGACCGTATCAAAAGCTTTGGCCAAGTCAATAAAAATAGCAGCACAACATTGTTTAGAATCAAGGGCAATGGTGACATCATTGAGGACCTTTAAGGTTGCAGTGACACATCCATAACCTGAGCGGAAACCAGATTGCATACCAGAGAGAATACTATAGACATCAAGAAAGCCAGTCGGTTGATTATTGACAAGATTTTCCAACAATTAGAAACAGGCCTATAACAGTTAGGATCAGCTTGATCTCCTCCTTTAAATAAAGGACGAACCGTGGCTGCCTTCAAAGCAATGGGAACCTCCCCAGAGAGGAGAGACAGGTTAAAGGTCGGGGAAAGGCTTGGTGAGGATAGGGGCAGCAACCTTAAAGAAGAAAGGGTCTAAACCAGACTCAGATGTTTTATTGGGGTCAAGTTTCAGGAGCTCCTTTAGCACCTCGGACTCAGTGACCGCCAGCAGGGAGAAACTATGTAGCGGGGCAGGGGGAAAAGAGGGAGGAGCATCGGGGCTAGTCGCATTAGAAGGGGTGTGAGATGAGGAAATGTTGGCCGGACAAGCAGGCATGGCTGAGTCAAATGAAGTGGTGATTAAAGAGCTCAGCCATGTGCTCCTTGTCAGTAACAACCACATCATCACCATTAAGGGACATGGGCAGCTGTGAGAAGGAGGGTTTATTCGCCAGGTCTTTAACCGTTTTCCAGAACTTCTTGGGGTTCGACCCATAGAGAGAGAGAACTGCTCCTTAAAGTAACTAACTTCTGGCCTTCTGGATAGCCTGGGTGCACTTATTTCTCATTTGCTTGAACAAGAGCCAGTCAGCCTGAGTATGCATGTGCCGAGCCTTTTGTCAAATGGAATTCTTGAGGTGGAGTAACTCTGCCAGATCACGGTTGAACCAGGAGCTAAACCTGTTTTTAAATGTCATTTTCTTTATTGGGGCGTGTTTGTTAACAATATCACTGAAAATATCAAGATATCGACAGAGGGGATCAAGCTGATTCTATACCATTTTACAGAGGCCAGGTCATGAAGGAAGGCTTGCTCATTAAAGTTTTTTAGCAAGCGTCTATGACAAATCAGGCCAGGTCGTTTCACTGAGCAGCCATTACAAACACAGGCTGTAAAACAGTGATCACTAAGGTCATTACAGAAAACACCAGACTGATACCTATCAGGATTATTTGTGAGGATAACATTGAGGAGAGAAGCCTTTTCTGGGTGTTTGGAGTCATACCTTGTGGGATTGGTAATAATCTGAGAACGATTTAGGGAGTCCCATTGCTTTAGGACCTGGTCAGGTGGTTTAAAGTGTCTGGATCTGTCTCACCTGTGGAAATAGTCTGGATCTGTCTCACCTGTGGAAATAGTCTGGATCTGTCTCACCTGTGGACATAGTCTGGATCTGTCTCACCTGTGGAAATAGTCTGGATCTGTCTCACCTGTGGAAATAGTCTGGATCTGTCTCACCTGTGGAAATACATCGGCCCCTCTTCCCAAGGTTACCTCCAGGGGATCCCAGGGAGGGAATATCAAAACCAGAGAAGGGCTTCCTCCCTCCCTGGATCTCCTACCCTCCCTGGAGCTCCTACCCTCCAGGATCTTCTACCCTCCCTGGAGCTCCTACCCTCCAGGATCTTCTACCCTCCCTGGATCTTCTACCCTCCCTGGAGCTCCTACCCTCCAGGATCTTCTACCCTCCCTGGATCTCTACCCTCCCTGGAGGTCTACCCCCTCCTGGATCTCCTACCCCTCCTGGGATCTCCTACCCTCCCTGGAGCTCCTACCCTCCCTGGATCTCCTACCCTCCTGGAAGCTCCTGGAGCTCCTCGCTCCCTGAGAAGCTCTCTACTCCTCCTGGACTCTGGACCAGCTCCTACCTCCCTGGAACTCCTACTCCCTGGGCTCCTACCTCTCCTGGAGCTCCTACCTCCCTGGATCTCCTACCCTCACCTGGGCTCCTACCTCCTGGATCTCCTGGAGCTCCTACTCCAGGATCTTCTACTCGCTGGAACTCTACCTCTGATCCCCTCGATCTCTACCCTCCCTGGATATCCTACCCTCCTGGATCTCCTACCCTCCTGGAGCTCCTACCCTCCTGGAGCTCCTACCACTCCAGGGATCTTCTACCCTCCCTGGAGCTTCTACCTCCAGGATTTCTACCCTCCCTGGATCTCCTCACCTCCCTGGAGCCCTACCCTCCAGGATCTTCTACCTCCCTGGAACTCCTCCTCCTGGATCTACCTACCCTCCTTGCGATCCTACTCTCCTGGATCTCCTACCTTGATTCTACCTCCGGAGCTCCTACCCTCCCTGGAGATCTCCTACCCTCCTGGAACTTGGAGCTCCTTACTCCTCCCTGGACTCCAACCTCCTGGACGCTCCTAGCCCTCCCTGGAGCTTCCTACCCTCCCTGGAGCTTCTACCTCCCGGATCTCCTACCCTCCCTGGGGCTCCTATCCTCACCTGGATCTTCCTGGAGCTCTACCCTCCAGGATCTTTACCCTCCTGGAACTCCTACCTCCCTGGATCTCTACCCTCTGGATTCCTCCCCCCTGGAGTCCTACCTCCCTGGATCTCCTACCCTCCCTGGAGCTTCCTACCCTCCCTGGATCTCTACCTCCCTGGGACTCCTGGAGCTCCTACCTCCCTGGAACTCTAATCCTCCTGGAGGTCCTACCCTCCCTGGAATCTTCTACCCTCCTGGGCTCCTACCCTCCCGGGATCTCCTACCTCCCTGGATCTCCTAACCCTCGCTGGGAACTCCTGGAGCTCCTACCCTCCTGGAAGCTCCTACCTTGGAGCTTCCTACTCCTGGAGTCCCTACC
>NW_019943021.1:204111-208113 GCF_002910315.2 Salvelinus sp. IW2-2015 | reverse complement strand
ACTACATACCATACAGCATCACACACTACATACCATACAGCATCACACACTACATACCATACAGCATCACACACTACATACCATACAGCATCACACACTACATACCAATACAGCATCACACACTACATACCATACAGCATCACACACTACATACCGTACAGCATCACTCACCACATACCGTACAGCATCACACACTACATACAATACAGCATCACACATCTCCCCCACTTTACTTCACTTTCCCAGCTTACTCTCTTGTTGTGTGTGAATGACCTATGCATAATTTACCCAGAGATGTGGACATTAAACAAGTGAGTGTGACAGCTAAACCGCTACAAAGATTTCCTGTTCTTCCTCGTGTGTTTCGGCTGCATGCCTCTGCGCCCTGAGAGCTGAGAAGCAATGCCTTCTCCTTTTTAACACCCCCCCCCCCCTCTGACCTATATGTGGTCATAAAACTCATTCTTGAGACTCACGCCAGTCGTACACATGCAACCTACTGTACATGCCTGTTCATGTGTTCAAACAAGGAATCTGTCTTAGAGGGGAAAAAAACTGTTAAAGGTGGGAATGTTTATCAACGTAACCTTGTGGCCTTTTGCTGTGGATCCTGGGCCACGATATTGTGCAAGGAGACAAGTGAGTTGACCTCGGCAGTCAGTCGACCCTTCACCCGGCAACAGACAGTGACAGTGCTTCTCATACAGTACCCCTATTCCCTATGTAGTGCACTATTTCTACGTGGTAATCATTTACTATCAAGGGCACATCAACAGATTTTTAAGCTAGGGGATTCAACCAACCCCTCTTTTTACGCTGCTGCTACTCTCTGTTCATCATATATGCACAGTTACTTTAACGATACCTACATGTACATACTACCTCAATCAGCCTGACTAACCGGTGTCTGTATGTAGCCTCTCTACTGTATATAGCCTCTCTACTGTATATAGCCTCTCCACTGTATATAGCCTCGCTACTGTATATAGCCTCTCTACTGTATATAGCCGCCCTTGCTAAGCAAGAGTGTTATTGTACCCTATTAGCCTCAAGCATACTGGTACCTTGAGATACGCATATAATACTGTATTAACCTAGCTCTCTCTAAACTGTACATGAGGTAGAGCACGGGTCGCCTAAACTTTATTCTGTATTATAGGCTCGCTAAAACTGTATATAGCTCTCTACTGTAATAGACTCTCTACTCGCTAATAGCCAATCGCTACTCAACTGTATTAGGCCTCTCTACTGTTATATAGCCTCTAACTGTATATAGCCTTCCTACTGAGTACATATAGCCTCTTCTACTTGTATATAGCCTCCTCTCGTAGCATGAGTAGTAAATAGCCTCGCTTACTGTATATAGCCTCTCTACTGTATATAGCCTCTACTGCATAAGCCTCGCTATTATATAGCCTCTCCTGTTATATCCTCAGTATATAGTCCACTCTATACCTCTCTACGTATATAGCCTCTCACGTGTATCTAGCCTCTCTACTGTATATAGCCTCGCACTGTATACAGCTGCCTTATGTATCCTCGCTACCTGTATATAGACACTCTCTACTGTATTAGCCTCTGTAGCTCGATACGTATATAGCCTCTCTACTGTAATCATAGCCCTCTCACTGTATATAGCCTCTCACTGTCATATAGCCTCTACTGTATATAGCCTCTCTACTGTATATAGCCTCTCTGTATACTCTGCTATATATAGCCTCTCTAACTGTATAATAGCCTCGCTACTGTATATAGCCTCTCTACTGTATATGCCTACTCACTGTATACTAGCCTCGCTACTGTATATAGCCTCTCTACTGTATATAGCCTCCATCACTGTATATAGCCTCGCTACACTGTATATAGCTCTCTACTGTATATAGCCTCTTCCACTGTATATAGCCTCTACTGTATACAAGCCTCTCTACTGTAATATAGCCTCACTGTATCAAGCCTCTCTACTGTAATATAGCCTCTCTCCTGTATATAAGGCCTCTCTACTGTATTACTACTGCCCTGACATACTCATGTATAACAGCACTTCACGTATATAGCCCGTCTACTGTAATAATATGCATCTCCCTAGTATACTAGCCTCTACTGTATAATAGCCTTACTGTATATAGCCTCTCTACTGTATATAGCCTCTTATCTGTATATAGCCTCTACTGTAGACTAGCCTCTTCCTACTGCATATAGCCTCTCTCCACTGTATATAGCCTCTACTGTATATAGCCTCGCTATCTCGTTATATAGCCTCTCTACCTGTCTATAGCCCTGTTTTTTACTGTTGTTTTATTTCTTTACTTACCTATTGTTCACCTAATACCTTTTTTTTGAACTTTTGGTTAGAGCCTGTAAGCATTTCACTTGACAGCTTCACTACAAACCTGTTGTATTCAGCATTTCACTGTGAGGTCTACTACACCTGTTGTATTCAGCATTTCACTGTGAGGTCTACTACACACCTGTTGTATTCAGCATTTCACTGTGAGGTTCTACTACACCTGTTGTATTCAGCATTTCCTGCTGAGGTCTACTACAGCCTGTTATTCAGCATTCACGTGTGAGTCTACTACACCTGTTTGTATTCAGCATTTCACTGTAAGGTCTTACTACACCTGTTGTATCCCTTCTACCTGTGAGGTCACTACACCTGTTGTCTTCAGCAATTTCACTGTGAGGTCTACTACACCTGTTGTATTCAAGCATTTCACTGTGAGGTCTACTACACCTGTTGTATTCAGCATTTCACTGTAGGTCTACTACACCCTGTTGTATTCAGCATTTCACTGTAAGGTCTACTACACCTGTTGTATTCCAGCATTTCACTGATGAGGTCTACTACACCTGTTGTATCAGCATTTCACTGTAAGGTCTACTACACCTGTTGTATTCAGCATTTCACTGGTGGGTCTACTACAACCTGTTTATTTCGGGTATAAGGGGCGCACGTGACAAATAAAAACGTTGATTTTGATTTGATTTGACCTTTTGGTTACTTGACCCAACGCTCTTAACCACTAGGCCACCTGCCGCCCCACGCTTTTGACCAGGGCTTGCAATATATAGGGGAGTATTCTGAGACGGTGACGGGACATCCACCATGACTCAGAGACATGTAGCTTCTAGACCCCACACACCTTTCCTTTCCACCACATCAAGAATTCATGTTCACAGAAACACACACACACACGCAGGGACATTAACTCCTCTCACACACACGCACGCACGCACGCACACGCACGCACGCACGCACGCACACACACCACACACACACACCACACACACACACACACACACACACCACACAACACACACACACACACACACACACACACACACACACACACACACACAACACACACACACACACACCACGCAGGTACATTACTCTCTCTCTCACACATACACACACACACGCACGCACGCACGCACGCACACACACACACACACAACACACACACACGCAGGTACATTACTCTCTCTTCACTAACACACACACACACACTACACTAACACATCACAACCACTACATAACACACACACACACCACGAGTACACTTCACTCCAGTGAACTGAATGCTAACATGAAGTTATCGAACGGCTGTCCATATGACAAATCCTTCAGGGACACAACGAAAAACGACAAAGATTTTTTTAAAAACAGAAACATCCTGACACACAGAAAGAACAAAGAAATTTACTTTAAAGTGAGGCAGGAAACTGAGAAGACCTTGGGTTCGTCCCAACGGCACCTATCCCTATACAGTGCACTTACTTTTGACCAGAACCCAATAAGGTGTGAATAGTGAATAGGGAACCATTTGGGATACTCCCTCTGTAGTCGCTAGCAGCAGATCTGTGGTGTTACAGCCTGGTTGCATCACACCAGCCTCACAGAAACAGACGGCAAAAGCTCCCCCACACTCACATCTTTGCGAGACAATGAAACAGGAAGTTGCCAGAAATGTGCTTGTTGAAACGAAAGCAAAGTGTGTT
>NW_019943021.1:201300-202305 GCF_002910315.2 Salvelinus sp. IW2-2015 | reverse complement strand
ACAGAGTTGATGACAGAGTTGATGACAGAGTTGATAACAGAGTTGATGACAGAGTTGATGACAGAGTTGATGACAGAGTTGATGACAGAGTTGATAACAGAGTTGATAACAGAGCTGATGACAGAGTTGATGACAGAGTTGATGACAGTTTGATGACAGAGTTGATGACAGGGTTGATGATTTCTTCTTAAATCAGCCATTAATCCCCTTGTGACAGGAGGAATAGAGGCTTGGATTTAAAGTAATAGTCTCAACCATATTAAAACTAGAGGTCAGTTCTAGTAACAGGGGTTGACCTTAAAATGAGGGACAGGTGTAAATGAATTACATGAAATAAATAATATTCTTCAGAAATTACTTTGTCAAAGCAACAAAATAAGTAGGGCTTTACAATGATAGTGACATTTTGAGAAATGATGGGATTAAGAAAGTTAAAATCTTCCTAGAAGTGACACAGGGTTGAGGGAGGGACATGTTAAAATGAGGGAGGGACATGTTAAAATGAGGGAGGGACATGTTAAAATGAGGGAGGGACATGTTAAAATGAGGGAGGGACATGTTAAAATGAGGAGGGACATGTTAAAATGAGGGAGGGACATGTTAAAATGAGGGGGGGACATGTTAAAATGAGGAGGGACATGTTAAAATGAGGAGGGACATGTTAAAATGAGGGAGGGACATGTTAAAATGCAGAATTTGAGCACTTTATTCAAGCTTTTATTCATATAAAAAAGTGTGATTTATTGAATTCTCCGTGTGGTTTATGTTGAAGTGCACGTCATTTAATATAACAGGGTTTTACATTCAATATTGGTACACAATAAAAGGGACTTTTCTTTCCTGGAATGTACATTTTTACAAAATAAAGTTTAGGTAACCTATAATTAATATCCAAATAAATCTGAAGTATGTTATCAACTTATTTTTCAGTACTTAGGACTCTTTTGAATAGTTTCTGACATTAACGTCGATCTAAATAATAATTTAGTAATGGAAACAGTAATA
>NW_019943021.1:192609-196176 GCF_002910315.2 Salvelinus sp. IW2-2015 | reverse complement strand
AATGCAAAGCCAGAGGAATGACCCCCCCCCCCCCCCACACTATTACATTTAACGGACAAATTATTACTGTTTCCAGTACTAAATTATTTTTAGATCGACGTTAATGGTCAGAAACTATTCAAAAGAGTCCTAAGTACTGAAAAATAAGTTGATAAACATACTTCGTATTTATTTGGATATTAATTATAGGTTACCTAAACTTTATTTTGTAAAAATGTACATTCCAGGAAAGAAGTCCCTTTATTGTGTACCAATATTGAATGTAAAACCCTGTTATATAAATGACGTGCATTTCAACATAAACCACACGGAGAATTCAATAAATCACACTTTTTTGTATTGCATAAAGAGCCATGAATAAAAGGTGCCTCAAATTCTGCATTTTAACATGTCCCTCCCATGCATTTTAAACATGTCCTCCTCATTTACACTGTCCCTCCTCCATTTTAAATCCTTATTTGTTCATCCTCCCATTTTTATACATTTCCCTCCTCATTTTAACATTGTCCCTCCGTCATTTTACATGTCCCCCTCATACAGTCCTCTCATATTTTAACATGTCCCCCTCATTTAACCATGTCCCTCCCCTATTTAACGTCCTCAGCCCACCCTGTGTACTTCTAGGAAGATTTTAATTCTTAATCCCATCATTTCTGCAAAATGTCACTATATTGTAAAGCCTACTTATTGTTGGGAGCTTTGACAAGGTTAATTTCTGACAGAATATTTATTTATTTCCATGTAATTATTTACACCTGTCCTCCATTTTAAGGTCAATCCCGTGTTACTAGACTTGACTCTCTAGTTTTGAAATATGGTTGAGACTATTACTTTAAATACCAAGCCTGCTCATTTCCTCCTGTCAAAGGGAAGCATTAATGGCTGATTTTAAGAAGAATAATCATCAACCCCTGGTCATCAATTCCTGTCTATCATACTTGGTCATCAACTTCTGGTCGATCAACTCTGTCATTCAGCTCTGTTATCAACTCTGTCTCAATGTCATTAACTCTGTCATCAACTCTGTATCAACTCTGTCATCAACTCTGTTGTCATCAACTCTGTCATCAACTCTGTTCATCAACTCTGTCTCAACCTCATGTCATCAACTCTGTTCTCATCAACTCTGTCATCAAACTCTGTCATCACTCTGTCATCAATCTGTCATCAACTCTGTCATTCAGTCAACTCTGTCATCAACTCTGTCATCAACTCTGCATTAGCTCTGTCATCAACCTGTCATCAACCCTGTCTCAACTCATTAACTCTGTTCATCAACTCTGTTATCAAGCTCGGTGTTATCGAACCTCTGTCATCAACTCTGTCATGCAACTCTTCATCAACTGCTGTTCAATCAACGGCTCATCTTGTATCAACTCTGTCATCGAACTCTCTCGTTATCAAACTGCTGTCATCAAATCTGTCATCAATCTGTCATCAAACTCTGTCATCAACTCTGTCATTCACTCTGTTTATCAAACATCTGGTCATCTAAGGTAAAATATGGACGTTCTAAACGTGAGGAATTGGAGTCAAGGACTTCTATAGATACAGCCTTAAAGCTTTTGTTTGTAAAGTGAGTTTTTTTATTATTATTATTTTTTTTACACGACAGTAGGTACAAGATTTTGTCACCGTCGTTAATTCTGTAGGCAGATTGTGTGTGTAGTTTCCTTAAAGGTTCTAACCTCTCTGGCTCCTGTATCAACTCCGCTCTACCTCTACACAATGAACCGATACAGAGAGGTTGAAGCGGAGCAGAGAACACACACTATTTATAGAACACACTCTTTTCCTGTCTCCACTTTCTTATCTACCTCTTGGGTCCGCTTGTTACAAAGAGAAAGTATCTAAACGTCTTTATCTTGCTGTTCTTTTGGGGTGTGTGTGTGTGGGACTTACTGTAGAACGACACATAGTGATATCTGTGTTACTTTTAGTTTCATTGTGTTACTTTTAATTTATACAACTGTGTCAAACACGACATTGTAGAATAGATTATAGACATTGTGTAAATATATCACATATTTCATGAGATTGTGCTGGAGTATAAAGACCTTTCTGAAATGAGAGGGGAGTGATAGGTCTCCTGGTCCTCTGGTCTTTCTCAAGGTTACTTCCTGCCCCTTGGATCTTGCTATTGTCATAAAAAAATAAAAAAAGTACAACCATATCCCTTTAAATGTTAAGCGTTTGGCTCTATCATGACCCTTGACCAAAAGCTAATAATGGTGTCCTAGTTTTCAGAACAACATTCATCCTCACCTTGGTGGTCTATGCACCGCATACCCTTTGTTTTGAAATGAATCTGATTCCAGATGTTTACATATGTCACCTTGTCTCCCCAGCCCAGCAGATGCTCCTCCTATGGCAGGGAGTGAACCGGATGAGAGAGGAGGCGGCAGGACAATCCATGATGTGGAGCCACCACGGACACAGCTACCCAGGTGGACTAAAGAGTCATAGCCTGGTCCCAGGCCCCGGTTTGTGCTATCATGTTTGGTATGACAAGGACAGGCAAGGAGTGACATGATAGCACAAACAGATTGCTACCCAGGCTAAAAGAGTCCTCCTACAACCCTCATTAAAACTCAGGTCCCCAAACTACATTCAGCAATATGTAAATAAGACACTTCATATAGCGACCAGACACTAAGACACTTCATATAGCGACCAGACACTAAGACACTTCATACAGCGACCAGACACTAAGACACTTCAATAATAGCGACCCAGACACTAAGACACTTCATATAGCGACCAGACACTAAGACACTTCATACAAGCGACCAGACACTAAGACACTTCAATACAGCGAACCCAGACACTAGAACACTTTCCCCCCCATTAAAAAAAAAATAAAAGCCCCCGAAACCAGACACTAAGACCACTTCATACAGAGGCGACCAGAGCAACTAAGACACTTCAATATAGCGAGAGCCAGGACAGAGAACGGAATAAGACAAAGAACTTCATATAGCGACCACGACACACTAGGGGATACAGGCTTCAATATAGCGGACCAAGTACACTAAGACACTTCATATAAGTGGAATCAAAAATAGAATACTTAGAGTATCAAATCCACTAGGATATACTGTAGTAAAATACAGGATATACTGTAGTAAACTAGAGGATATACTGTAGTAAATACAGGATATACTGTAGTAAATACAAGATATACTGTAGTAAATAGAGAGATATACTGTAGTAAATACAAGATATACTGTAGCATAAATACAGATATACTGTAGTAAATAGAGGATATACTGTAGTAAAAGTACAAGGATATATGTAGTAAATACAAAGAATATACTGTTAAGTAATAAGGATAATTGTAATAATAAGGATATACTGTAAGTAAATACAGATAATAAATGTATATTTGTATAATGAGAGGATAATTACTGTCTAATAAATACAGGATATACTGTAGTAAATACAGGATATACTGTTAAATAGATTATCATAAACTAGGAAAATAGTACTGTAGTAAATACAGGATATACTGTAATAAATATAGGATATACTGTGTAAATACTAGGATCATACTGTAGTAAATACAAA
>NW_019943021.1:179200-192584 GCF_002910315.2 Salvelinus sp. IW2-2015 | reverse complement strand
TACAAGAATATATAGCTGTAGTGAAATAGAGATATACTGGTTAATGAAAACTAACAGGGATATAAACTAGTAGTATTAAATACAAATAATACTGTTCGTCATTAATAGAGATATAGTTTATCTTGTAAATTTAAAATAGACAGGGATTAATAATATCTGTAGTTCTTCAAATAGTCAAATTTGGTTACAGTATAGATCATTTTTGATTATTGTTTACTAAGTTTTGCTAAATGATTATCATCACTAGGATCTATGTAGTAAATACAGGTCCTCTGTAATAATAGAGGATTCCTGTAGTAATACAGGATATACTGTAGTAATATACAAGATATACTGTAATCAATAAGGATATACTGTAATAAATACAGGATAATACTGTCGTAAATAGATTATCACACTCAGGATATACCTGTAGTAAATAGAGGATATACTGTAGTAAATACAGGATATACTGTAGTAAATACAGGATATACTGTAGTAATAAAGGAATATACTGGGAAATACAGATATACTGTGTAATAGAGGATATACTGTTAGTAAATACAGGATATACTGTAGTAAATACAGGATATACTGTCGTATAGATTATCATCACTAGGATATCACTGTATTAAGTAGAGGATATAGTGTAATGACAGGATATACTGTTAGTATACAGTATACTGTAATAAATCAGGATATACTGTAGTAAATACAGGATATACTGTAGTAAATAGAGGATATACTGTAGTAAATACAAGATATACTGTAATAAATACAGGATATACTGTAGTAAATACAAGATATACTGTAGTAAATAGAGGATATACTGTAGTAAATACAAGATATACTGTTGTAAATGATTATCATCATAGGATAGTACTGTAGTAAATAGAGGATCTGTAGTAAATACAATATACTGTATAAATACAGGATAAAAATACTGTAGTAAATACAGGATATACTGTGTAATAAATACAGGATATACTGTAGTAAATACAGGATATACTTAGTAAATAAGGATATACTGTATTAAATAGAGAATAATACATTTTGGAAATAGAGGATATAATCGGTAATAAATAGGATATACTGTAATAAATCAGGATTACTGTAGTAAATACAGGATATACTGTAATAATAGAGGATATACTGTAATTGAGATATACTGTAATAATACAGGATATACTGTAAATAATAGAGGATATACTGTAGTAAATACAGGATTAACTGTAATAAATGAGGATATACTGTAGTAAAATAGAGGATATACTGTAATAATTAGAGGATATACTGTAAAAATAGAGGATATAGTAAAGAGATATACTGTATGTAATACAAGGATTACTGTGGGAAACAGAGGATATACTACGGTAAAAATCAATGATATAATGTAGGAAATAGAGCGTCATCACAGTCTTGGATGGACTGTGACCAGAAATCACACCAATTTCTTTCTTGACAATCCAATCATTAGCTAAATGGGCCCCAGGTGCCTATATAGTGAATAGTGAATAGGGTGCACTATATAGTGAATAGGGTGCACTATATAGTGAATAGGGTGCACTATATAGTGAATAGGGTGCACTATATAGTGAATAGGGTGCCATTTGAGTCACTGATATAATAGGGTATGATCACAGTGCTGCGGGCTGCATACCAAACAACCAATGAATGATGCTGCCAATACATGCTCCCCTCCCATCCTCAGCAACACATTCCATCATTTTCAAGTTGCCTGCTGGTACAGCAACTCTCTGCGTTTGCTTTTAGAGGAATGTTGTGTTGTCCAGAACTCCACACACCAATAAGAAGTGAAGCTGAAGAAGATGAAGAATCTCTTTAGTTGTCACTCAGTATTAACACTTCTGTATGTATATAGATACATACAGATATATCTTCTATCTTCTATATGCCACATGGCTGGAACTAAAAATAAACATCACAACGAACACATTTATTAAAGTTCTGTTTTTTTTATTTATTTTGTTTTCATTCCAAACATACATTTTTCCAATTCTAAGAGGGTGTAAAGCAAAATAAAAAATTATTACATATATATAATTGGTTAAATAAGCTACATAAATAAATATTACCATTAAACTGTCCTCCATACATTGGCATACACCTTAATAGGCTACTTTTAATTACTTTAAAAGTACTTTGTTAAAATAAACGTTTTTAATGATATATCAATTGCACAAAAAGAGTGAACGGGTTATGGTTACAAGCGTACAAACCTCCCTCTATTTGCTCAAAGTTCAGACAGACAGACAGACAGGCAGACAGACAGAGGCAGGTAACTAGGAGTGGGAGTGGCTGGCTGAAGAGATCCTCAAGGAAATAGCTCAAACATTGCACGTTCATTACGGAAATGGCAACGCGATGAATGCCCGTCGCGCAAAGTTAGTTATAGGTTAGGTTATTATTGTAAAGCACCGGGTTACTAACTGTATAGCACTTTGTGACGACTGCTAATGTAAAAAGGAGTTTATAAAATAAATTGTTATTTCGAGGTTATGTCTATTTGTAAATGAATACAAAGTGACCTCAAATAGACTTAAGGGAGATGATTTTATAAAAAAACGATTATTAGATTTGATATCATGAGGCATAATGTTCTGTGCAAATGGTCCCATATGTATTTTCTTTAGGCCTAACTTCAATAACCCCATACTCATCATTCAAATGGGAACTAACATATAAAAGTGACACACAAGGTTAACTTGTATGCACCATGACGCAGTAGCCTGTATTTTTGGAAAGCTGCACGTCTTTTCAACAAAAACAGATCTTATTTCGATATGCATTGAGCCAGACGCATTTCATTTTAATATGCACTTACACGTTGCACACTTGATTTAATTTTGGGGGGGCTAGCCGGGCTACTGTCTGTTTGACATGTAGGCCACAATTCATCACACAGGTGACTTAATGGCAAGTTGATACAATGATGATTCTCGATCCAGTGTAAAGCTTAGGGCCTTTCACTTCACTTCAACCGTAAATGATTTGCAGTGTTAGATCCACATCAAAATATTATTTAAATTCCACGAGTAGGCTATTAGCGTTGCCTTTAAAAAAAAAATCGCCTTCTGAGAAAGCTTTGCATTGCACTTATTTAGGAGCGCCAGTGTTCATTACATTAAGGGGTTTATAATGTAGGGTTGGCCTCGACCTTGACAAAACGACCTGAGTGGTTCACATTGCAAACAGTATGCTAACTGGTTAGATTCTCTCTGATTTGGACTAAGAAAAAGGGCCAATGACATATTTGTCCTGTTAGAATAACAGGCGACTATTAGGCTAACAGGAGTCGATAAACGTTGTGCGCTGTGCGGGGTTAAGGATGTTGGCCCCGTGGCCTTTGGGTTTAATATGCCGCAAGTAGGCGAACTGTCTGTGTATTAATCATTAACAAAAAAACAAATATATAAGCTATCCTCATTACAGCCTATTTGTCTTTATTCATTTGAAGGTTAATAAGAGTCGTAAAGGGCATGTTTTTGTGTGGCATTAAATAATACTTTATACCAATGTTATTCCAATACTATGCCTAGGGGTTTTTCATTCGTAATTTGAACATTTTTTTGGTTAGATTACGTAATTGAATTTGGGAAGTTTGCTGTAGGGTAAATTGCCCAACATTGGCTGCTGACGGTTGTCAGAGAGAGAGAGAGAGAGAGAGCGTGAGAGCGTAAATAGTTAATGCATTGCATAGCAGCGGACGACAGCGATTATATAGGACAAACTGCATAGCGTTTGAACCAGTTGTTAGCCTATAGAGGTTATGGTCAAAATGACCACAATAACCTACATTACTAAACAAATGTAACCGATTATAAAACGGCCAGCATACCAAAGCTTTTCCTATGTCAAAGGGATCTTTTTTTTTCTTCTTTTTTTTTATCACCAAAAAAGGAAGAAGTTCGATTACAATAATTATTTTCTATTGATTAAATGACATTATAGACTACTTATTGCACCCACAACAGAATGCATTACGTTCTCTATGCTGCGCAAATAGCCCCGTTTCTAGTAGATTCAAGCTATGTATCACAGCAAATAGACTAACATCACAGCTTCCTTTCTCACACCGTAGGCTACCACTGTGACAAACATATAGTCAGATAAACCTGGCAACAAGAAGGCTACAGCAATGGAGAATCCCAGTGATTAAAGAGAGTTTTCAACCAGAATGTCTTTGATTCACAAATATAATCTGATCCCAAACAAACCCATGTGATGATTTGCCAGCAGTCCAGAGCAATGAAGGTAGAAACAGGGATGGGGGTGGGGGGGTGGTAAAAATGAATATTCTCTGCAGGAGAAGCAAAAAAAAAAAATGTAAATACTATCACAACAAATAGGCCTGTACACCGCGTGTCCGTGTTGAATAAGCAGTCCAGTTCGGTGCTGTGTAGGTAATGTCTGTGGGTTTCATAAAGGGAAAGGCGACGAATGGACACTTCGCTTATGTCATGGAATAGCAAATTAGTTCTGTGAATTTAGGGGCTGGACTAAGAGGCGTGGGTTACGTAGGCAACTCTTCTGCCCATGTGACCGTCTAGGTCTGGGAGAATCCATAAGTAGGGGGCATAAAAAAACAATTCTCCATTTCTCTTAAAATATAGAAAAATAATATAAAATGTACAATAATTTCAGTTTGCTTTTGTAATACACTTGTTCCATAAGTCATGTTGTATAATACGCACGGAAATCAAAATCTCAGAAAGACGATTTCTCAGCAAGCATTAAAAGCTGACTCTCCCCTTCCCTCTGAAAGTGGTATCGCCACAAGCTCAAATTCTGAGAATTGAGCTCCTCTGATTCTTAGAACTGGGGTTCTTAGAAGTGGTGATGCAAGAAGTTTCTAGGAAAGCAATACCAGGTGATATTTTTAAAAAATTATTTTTTTCCTATGTAATTTGGCGCGAAGTTGTACTCTTCGTTGCAGGTGATGGTGTAGTGCTGGCGGTGTTTCTGAATGTGTTTTATACTGTAAATCTAGGTGATTTGAAGGTGTTTTGGTGGACTGTTTAGAGCGCACCGTTTTGCCCCTGGGTGACAGTGCTCTTGACATATCTGTTTCTATAATAATATTCCGCTGTCTTCACTTCACTATACGGCTCTCGGTTCGCCTTCTGTCGGTTTGACAGTGGAGGCGTTTTGTTACTGTACTGTGCTGATCGCAAAACAGAAATGAGATTACGTGGTTATTCTGTTAGACATGACTTTACTGCTAATAATGAACAAGGAGTTCAGTTTAACTAAATGCTGCTGCCTTTATTCTAAGCAAAACTTGGTTTAGATCTGACCTGGCTGGGTTTTGTGTATTTGTGTTTAATATCAGCGGTGTTGCACAGAAATTATTTCGGTGTTTATTATAACGTGCTTCTCATCCGCATAACTAAGTAACTTGCACAGTGTGTTTGGGCTTGTGGCAGATGTGCAGGGATAGGTGTGTCAGTGGTGTTATGCTACATTGTTTTATAAATCCAGACAGTCTTGGAGAAAATAATCAAATCGAACATCGGGATCTGGTTGCACGAGATATTGATTGTCTTGTTTCGCAGTCCCCTCCCCAACACACACACACACACACACCTCACGGAAATATGGTTTTTTAGTTTGTAGCTTTCCACAGCCTAGTTTACGAGCGCAAGTTTGTACCTGCGTGCTATCTGTCTGGAGCCAGGGATGAATGACTTTAGGCAACATGACAGGAAAACGGTACAATGTCGTAGTTATAGTATTTGAATGGTTAACATATACAATGTTGCAGCATTAGAATGTATGTTTGCTAAGCTTCCATGCAAGAAGTCTTATTTAATTTGTTTGTTTTTTTTAAGTCGATTTGAAGTGTAGTTAAGTGTCTGAAAGTAGTACCTTTGAATCTCTTCATCTGTGAATTTGATTTGAAAAGTGAATAACCTTTAAAAAAAAAAAACTAAACATTTTGAGAATGGTAAAATACCAAAGCAGTAGTCGTAGGTGGGTTGTAGCCTCTGTTGACCGCTGAGAAGCCTGTTCACTTGTATACATGATTCATTTCGGGTGGTGTCGAGTGGCAGCCTAAGACTTGGCATTGAGTCAGAGTGATAGTACTTGTTCCAATGTGTTATTGAACGGGCTGGCTCAACATGCTATTCCACGTGAAGAAACTGTCATTTTAAAAACATTTATTACATTGGGTTGGAGGAGGAGGAGGAGGGGGGGGGGGGGGGGGGGGGTGACGTAGTAGTAAGTTAGGATACCCGTTAAAAAGCAGACTGTAGCCTAAACAAACAAACTTTGAGAGCAAGTGTTCTCAAAATATGCTCAAGTCTTGTTGTGCGTTGCAATTAAATTATGTTATTGCCATAACACAGCGTTTCCTAACCTCGGTCCTGGGGACACCCCTGTGTGCACGTTTTGATTCTTGCCCTAGCACTACACATTAAAAATAATAAAAACCTGACGATTCATGAGAGGTTTTGAATAAACTGAGTAGTAGTGCTAGGGGAAAAAAACTAACTTGCACCAATTGGGGTCCCCAGGACCGAGTTTGGGAAACCCTGCCAAAACGTGTTCTCTTGCGCCTGACTACCCGCTATTTATATTGCGGAAGAGCACACGTATACATTTCTAGGCTATCTTAATATATTGATGACATCTTGTGGTGTATGATCTTTAAAAAATTCATGGAGCAGTTTGCACTTTAATCTACCTTTTTTGATTGCATTAAATATTTAAGTGTAGTTTTTTTGTTGTTATTATTGTTATTATTGTTAATAATAGTAAATTATTCAGACATCTTCTGTCAGTGCACAGTAAAGTTAAATCTGGCAACTTTTTGTCTGTCGCATTCATACAAATTTGACATGCTCAACAACAACAAAAAGGTTCTCTCCATCTCAGATTATGTGTGAATAAATAGTGGTACGGTTGTTTTTTTAAATTAACGATATCGCCGGGAAACTCTGGAGTGAGGCGTTGATTCGGATGGAAAATAATCAACTTCGAATTCCGATACAGAATGTTCAATACGTCGGAAGTGCCCCGATAATAGCGCACACTTTATAATTTAAAGACGCACCGCTTTATAATTTGCCGGTGTCAACCAGACAGGTGTATTTTGATGTATACTGTACTCTTAGGAAGAAGTAGCCAACACCTGGTGTTTTGTATCTGTTTCCATGCTGAATGTGACAGTGTTGCTATGTGACATTAAACGATGAGCTGCCACATAACCACAGGCTTTGACTGCCTAACGCAGGGCTAGACTTTCTGAATAAGGGTGCCGGGGTGATCATTCATCCTCGACATTCAAGTTCGAGTGGCAACAATAAAGAAATCAAGTGTTCTCCCACTTTCTGAACAGAAAATGTTACTTAAATGCTCCATACTTTATGCTGTTCAATGGCGCTGCCTATTGGCTGCAAACCTCTACTGCAATCAGGGAGATGATGAGAAGAGATGAGGGCAATTTCCTATATTAAAATAATCAACATTTTTAAAAGAGACCGACAGTATCCAGCCTTCCTGCCATGCTTTCTCTTGTATATCTTAATGTGTCTCATTAAACTACTGCCTCGGGACCTGGGCTCTCCATACCCTGTAGACGTTTGCTCCAACCCCAGTTGTAACTAATTTAATTGTATCAATCAGGTGTGCTCGTTTAGGGTTTGTGCAGTAACCTACAGGAGGGTAACTCTCCAGGAACAGGGTTGGAGAGCCCTCCAGGTTGAACCATATTCCACCGGTTTTCACCTCCAAAATAGCAGCTTATTTGATGAATAACCTGTATATAACCTTATGTATATCCATGGCACTGACCAGGGGAATTTATTTTGTATTTTTTTCCCAGAGCTTGACAAGATGGCTTGCGCAGCAGACAGCTGTATCCAATTCACGCGTCACGCCAGCGACGTACTGCTGAACCTCAACCGGCTACGAAGCCGGGACATCCTCACAGATGTCACCATCCTGGTCAACAGACAGCAGTTCCGTGCTCACAAGACTGTCCTCATGGCCTGCAGGTGTGTTGACGCCAAGTCCTAGCATGTGTACCAGTCTGTTTGTGCCATCATGCCAAACAGTGTTTTTTTGGCATGACAAGGAGTTGACATGCTAGCACAAACAGATCTAGCACCAGGCTCTGTCCCACTTCTCCCCCCCCCCCCCTACTTTCTGTCACGCTTGAACCCAGTTTGCATGTTGCTGTTCCGTACACATGGCATGATATTTAAAGTCCCTTTCCTGTCTCTGTCTCTGTCACACACTCACACACTGTTCTGGGCTCGGTTTCCTGATCTCCATGGAACTTAGACTTACTAGTGTTTTAACGATGCAGCTGTCCTACAACGGCCGAAGATGTAACATCCAATCAAATGTATTTATAAAGCCCTTCTTACATCAGCCGATATCTCAAAGTGCTGTACAGAAACCCGGCCTTAAACCCCAAACAGCAAGCAATGCAGGTGTAGAAGCATACGTTTTTTTCCAAAACAAAACGCGAGAGAACGTTCACTAAGTGCGTCGTTGAGGTTAAGTGTTAATGTTGATAGGATCGAAAGGAAGCGCTGCTCTCGGATCAGAGTTATCCCTTTCTAGTCTTACCTTAACATTATAATTATTCCACAATACTGACGCTGGATCAGCTCCTAGAGAGATATTACCACCCATGGCTGAAAAGATTGAGATGATTCATATCTACCTCAAATACCTTATTATTATCTATCCTGATGTCTAGTCACTTTACCCTGCCTTCATGTACATATCTACCTCAACATACCTATATATTATCTATCCTGATGCCTAGTCACTTTACCCTGCTTCATTGTACATATCTACCTCAAATACCTTATTATTATCTATCCTGATGTCTAGTCACTTTACCCTCCTTCTGCTGTCCAGTATCTACCTCAATACCTTATTATTATCTATTCTCGATGCCTGTCATGTACCCTGCCTTCATGTACATATTCTACCTCAAATACCTTATTATTATCTATCCTGATGCCTAGTCACTTTACCCTGCCTTCATGTACATATCTACCTCAAATACCTTATTATTATCTATCCTGATGCCTAGTCACTTTACCCTGCCTTCATGTACATATCTACCTCAAATACCTTATTATTATCTATCCTGATGCTAGTCACTTTACCCTGCCTTCATGTACATATCTACTCCAATACCTTATTATTATCTATCCTGATGTCTAGTCACTTTACCCTGCCTTCATGTCATAATCTACCTCAAATACCTTATTATTATCTATCCTGATGCCTAGTCACTTTACCCTGCCTTCATGTACATATCTACCTCAAATACTTATTATTATCTTCCTGAGATGCTAGTCACTTTACCCTGCCTTCATGTACATATCTACCTCAAATAATTATTATTATCTATCCTGATGCCTAGTCACTTACCCTGCCTTCATGTACATATCTACCTCAAATACCGTATTATTATCTATCCTGATGCCTAGTCACTTTACCCTGCCTTCATGTACATATCTACCTCAAATACATATTTTATCTATCCTGAGTGTCTAGTCACTTTACCTGCTTCATGTACATATCTACCTCAAATACCGTTATTATCCTATCTGATGCCTAGTCACTTTACCCTGCCTTCATGTACATATCTACCTCAAGAACATTTATTATTATCTTCCTGATGTCTAGTCACTTACCCTGCCTTCAATGTACATATCTACCTCAAATACCTTATTATTATTCTATCCTGATGCCTAGTCAGCTTTTCCCTGCCCTTCATGTACATATCTACCTCAAATACCTTATTATTATCCATATCCGTGATGCCTAGTCACTTTACCCTGCCTTCATGCTACATAATCTACCTAAATACCTATTATTATCTATTCGATTGCCTCGTCACATTTACCCTGCCTTCATGTACATATCTACCTTTAGAAGTATAAACTGTTAACATGCAACCAATTTCAAAGCATTATTTACTGAGTATACAGTTCCATATAAGGGAAATCAGTGCAATTGAATTAAATCATTCAGCCCTTATCTATGGATTTAAATGATGACTGGCAGTGGTGCAAGCCGATGGGTGGGCCTCTGAGCGGCACTGGGGAGCCAGTCCAGCACATCAATGAGGTTTTCCCCCACAAATGGCTTTATTACAGACAGAAAATAACTCAGGATGATATGGCGTTGTGTGGGCGAGCTGCCATCACCTCAGGATTCAGCGTGATAATGCAACGGCCCATGTCATAAGGATCTGTACAACAATTCCTGGAAGCTGAAAATGTCCCAGTTCTTCCATGGCCTGCATACTCAACAGACATGTCACCATTGAGGCATGTTTGGGATGCTCTGGATCGACGTGTACGACACGCGTGTCCAGCAAACGTCACACAGCCATTGAAAGAGGAGTACGGACACACATTCCACAGGCCACAATCAACAGCTGATCCATCGATGTGAAGGAGATGTGTCGCGCTGCATGAGGCAAATGGTGGTCACACCAGATACTGACTGGTTTTCTGATCCACACCCCTACTTTAAAAAAGTATCTGTGACCAACAGATGCATATATGTATTCCCAGTCATGTGAAATCCATAGATTTGTTTAGTAATAGTTGATGCTATTGCCATATACACCTGTCAAATCCACTCCGATCGCCACATAGGGATGCGGTATTACACAGTTCCAGGATGATTGATTTCTAACTGCCTAGGTTACTCTGAGGCAAGGGGAAGGAATTCAATGATGCAGAGGGATCACAGTGACCTTAAATTATGAATTGTTTTAAAAATGTGGAAAAATGCAACAAAACCCAATTAGATCATCATTTGAAAAGGAAAGATGCAGCACCGTTAAAATAAAAAATAAAATAAAAAAAGTTAAACTTGACGTTTCGGCCTTCATCTATGGCTTTCGTCAAAACAATGTCAGACTGAATGGACTACTACATAGGCCATATGGATAAGGGACGACAATTGGCAAGGACTCTAGTCACCTGGCGCTGCCAATGAGATGTGCCGATCAATGTAGATCCACAGGGTTAAGAAGTACTGTGGTCAATGGCGCCACCTAGTGGAAAACAAGTATAGAAAACAAATCACAAGAGAACGGTAGAATAAAGGCCTAGGTTCTATTATAGTGTCGCGTCGTCATGACGGCCAACTCACACGGAAACTGTTGTATCCTAATAAAATTATCATACTGATGATCGTTACACACCTACCTACGTACATTCCTACTGAAATGAAAACAATTGAAGCGAAAAAAAACAAAACATTTTAAGTTACACAACTTATCTCGTCGCATCTTCCAAGCTTTGGTAATAACATTTGCAACCAGGAAAACTTGTTTTCTGAATAGCCATTCAAGTTTTTCAAAAGTACTACAGAATAGTTCAGTTTATTTTATTTTTTCTAACAAGGTTTCTCTTAAATCATAAAGTGCAGTTCATTCTTGATCTCCCCTAAATCAGACTATACACAGCCACTCTTGTTCATCTATGACGTTGAACCTCGCTATTTGTATTGCCAGAGGCAGTATCCCGGTTCTCAACATAAGGATATTTGAATTATTGTTAGGTGACGGGTGTCAGGGTTCGATGTGTTTAAAAAAAAAAAAAAAACATTTTATCTGGTTAGAAGTTGAGTTGACAGTTCTTTTGTCGCTAAGGCTTAACTTGTGTTTAATCATGTTGACATTGCATCATAACTTGTTTCTAAATGTGTCGTAGAGCAAATTCCTTTGTCCAAGGGTAATTGTATGTTTTTATCCCAGTTGAAAACCTCTAGTATGTCGATAACACGTTTCCATAACCTTGTCATTTCACTCTTCTGCCTTGTCTCCTTGAATAGCAAGGCTTGGGGAAAGCTTATGCACGCCAAGGAAACATCTTATAGCTATGTTTTGAATAGTTAGCCCTATTTTACAAAAAACAACAACATTTAATTAAGTCTATTCTCCCAATTTCACATATTTCCAACATATATTCACATGTTACACTTGACAAGCAGCTTCTTCATTCCAGCTCTTGGCACTGCGCATACAGATGGTCGCGGCTGTGTGTCAGTTTACGCGAGGCACTCATGCAAACCTTCATATGGATAAATCTCACATTTTGAGTGGAAATTATCCCACACATGGTTTACGACTACACGTGATTGATAAATCAGTCCCCAAGTGTGCAAAGCTCTTAGACTTACACCACGGTGATTCTAAAACACCGTGGTTTGTAGTAAATGGCCAAGCACTCCGTGTCGTGTCGTGGCCAAGAACAGCCCTTAGCCGTGATATATTGGCCATATACCACAGCCCCTCGTGCCTTTTTATAGCTTAATTGACTCAGGGGTGTGAATACTTATGGAAATGGAATTGTACGTATTTCATTTTCAATAAATGAATACATTTCCAAACATCTTTTGACTTTGTCATTATGGGGTATTGTGTTTTTAGATGGATGAGAATCTATTTAATCCAGCTTGAATTCAGGCTGTAACACAACACAAAATGTGGACTAAGTCAAGAGGTGTGAACCCTTTTTGTTCTGTAGGTCTATGCGGTCTGGACTGTATCTGTTCATATCAGTCATCTGGGGTTTCACTGGCAGTGAAACCCCAGACACCCCCCCTGGGTGTCTCTCTGTCCCCCCCCTGGGTGTCTCTCTGTCCCCCCCCGCGCCGCGCCCACCCCCATCCCCCCTTCGCTCCCCCTTTCGCCCCCTCCCCCGCCACTGGGTGTCTCTCTGTGTCACGCCCCCGCACCTACACCCTGGGTTCTTGTGTTGTCTCTCTGGGTCCCTACCCTGCCCCGCTCTCCCCCTCTCCTCCTCCGTCCATCCGTCGCCCCTGGGTGTCTTTGTCTCGGCTTCCCCCCTCGCCCCTCTCTACCACCCCCTCCCCTCCACCTGGGGTGTCTCTTCTTGGTCCTCCGGCGCCACCCCCGCTGGTCGCTGGGTGTTTCGTCTTCCCTCCGTGTCACCGCCCCGTTGCCCCCCCGGCGCATGGGTGTTCGTCTTGTCCGCTCTCCCTTGCTTCCTCCCCACTCCTCCCTTCTGGTCCTGCCCCCCCCTCCCCCCCCCTGGGTGTCACTCTCTGTCCCCCCCCTGGGTGTCTCTCTCTCTGTAAGCAGTTTCCAATGTTAGCTGTTATGTACCAGTAATGGTATATTTATCTTGGTCCTCTCCTCCTCCTCTTCTCTCTAGGTGGGCTGTTCTACACTATATTTACGGACTCCCTGAAGTGTAACCTGATGCCATCAGTCTGGACCCCAAGGTGGATCCCGAGGGTTTGCCGTCCTGCTGGAGTTCATGTACACCTCTAGACTGACGCTGAAGGAGACTCTGATCATGGCTATCTGAACACAGCCATCTCTACCTACAGATGGATCACGTTGTAAGAACACTTGGCCACGATTTCA
>NW_019943021.1:174495-179175 GCF_002910315.2 Salvelinus sp. IW2-2015 | reverse complement strand
CTCTTCCTCCTCCTCTCTCTCTAGTGGGCTGTTCTACACTATATTTACGGACTCCCTGAAGTGTAACCTGAATGCCATCAGTCTGGACCCCAAGGTGGACCCGAGGGGTTTGCCGTCCTGCTGGAGTTCATGTACACCTCTAGACTGACGCTGAAGAGACTCTGATCATGGCTATCTGAACACAGCCATCTACCTACAGATGGATCACGTTGTAGACACTGCCACAGATTCATCAAATCCAGGTATGGACGGACAGGGAGGGAGGGGGGATTGATGAATCCAGGTACATGGACGAGGGGGGGGGGGGGGGGGGGTGTGAAATGTGGTGTGGAGTCGAACGACTAACCAGTACGCCAGACTCCGGTACAATTAACAACCATTTATTTGCAAATTACGACCTGTCAAGAGACGTAAACAATTTTATCACACAGTTTGTGGAGATGTAAATTCTGGGGTGTCCAGTATCTGCTTGTTCAGGTTTCGTTGTCTCATCTTCTCCTCTTCGTCTTCCTCCTCCTCCTCACAGCGACCTGGCCAGGCCAACAAACTGTTGCCCAGAGATGAGTTCTTTCAGTCAGCCCCTTGCTTTTACCTCAGGGCGTCCATGCATACCGGCCCCACGATGTGGTCGACAACCTGCCCGGCCGGGTCGGCCCCTACAGAGACGGGAGGCCCTACGGCTCCAGCATGTTCAATGGGGTCAATTCCCCCAGCAACTACCACCTCTACGGTCAGTTCCCCGTCCAGGGYRTSCCWTTTCCTCTCTGCAAGCTGACAGACGCCAAAAACACGTTCGCTGACTTCTCTAAAGGCGGGATCCACCACAAGCACTGTTCACCCCCGGACACGAGCAGCGCCATGAGGGTTGATTACAGCCGGGCGGTGAGCGGGGGCTCGGCCAACATCCATCATGCAGCAGCCAGTTACTTCTCCTCCAGGGAGGAGGAGATGAGGAAGGAGAGCCATGAGGGAGGGGTCAGCCAGGCTGGTGGGGTGGGAGGCTCCAGGAAGAGAGCGTTTGCCACGGCGGGCCACAAGCAGCAGATGGTGGTTCTGGTTAAGGAGCACGGTCCTCAGACGACAGAAGAAGACACGAGCCAGCAGCACTACCCTCTGGGGATCTCCTCAGCCGGACGGAAGGGCCTGATGAGTAGCCCTCAGAGCCCCCTCAAATCTGACTGCCAGCCTAACTCCCCCACCGAGTCCAGCAGCAGTAAGAATGCAGGTCTCTCCCAGGCTGGCCGGTGTGGTGCCCAGCCCCTACAGGGCAGCCAGGACCCAAAGGCACGCAACTGGAAGAAGTACAAGTTCATCGTGCTCAATCAGAGAGCCACCAAGGAGGAGGATGTTGGGTTGCAGGAGCCGGTGGTATACTCCCCCCAGCGTCTGGGTCTACCCCCTTACCTCCACCCCTCAGACTCAGAGCACCTGGACCCGCAGGCCAACACCAAGCTCAGTGAGCACGGAGAGGACCTGCCGGTTCCACAGACCTCCCGACTCCACAACATCAACAGGTGAGCCCTACAGTCACAATCGATCACAAATACGGAGTCAAACGAAAGCAAAACTGTAGCTCGAATGCTTGATTTGTTCCCAAGTTGACGTGAGCAATGTCTAGGACTTTACGTCCTTTTGTCTCTTTGCAATCTCCACGTGAAATGAAAAGGAAGTGACATTTTTTTGTTTGTTGCCGGTATCACTTTAATAAAGCTTTCCAGTTAAACTGTTTTATTTAAGAGCCATATAAACAGTGGTAATTCACACTACCTTAGTTAACGGCTTTCCATTGGGTCGCCTGGCTGCAGCGTTTCTCTCCCTCCCCGTCTCTTGCGGGCTGTGTTGTTGACACACAGGCGTTTGTGTCTCCAGAGCTCTGGAGGGATCACAGAAGACCGCTGACAGCCACTCCTCTCTCTACATCAGCCACTTAAAGTGCACCTCCTGCGGTGCCCCGCCCCCGCAGCACTCTGAAGTGTGTCCCAACACCCCGGCTTCCTGTTTAGCGGAGGAGATGATGTCAGAGTTACACTCTGAGTACTCCGACTCCAGCTGTGGTGAGTACACGCTGCTTTTTAAACATAGGCTTGTGTTCCAAATGACTCCTTGTGTAGTGCACTATTTAAGGAAAGTAGTGCACTATATAAGGAAAGTAGTGCACTATATAAGGAAAGTAGTGCACTATATAAGGAAAGTAGTGCACTATATAAGGAAAGTAGACAGTGGACAGTAATGGACAGTCTCTCTAGCTGCTTATAAAACGGCTAATGGACAGTCTCTCTCTAGAAGTACGAAGTTCTCGTGCTCATCAGAGAGCCACCAAGGAGGAGGATGTTGGGTTGCAGGAGCCGGTGGTATACTCCCCCCAGCGTCTGGGTCTACCCCTTACCTCCACCCTCAGACTCAGAGCACCTGGACCCGCAGGCCAACACCAAGCTCAGTGAGCACGGAGAGGACCTGCCGGTTCCACAGACCTCCCGACTCACAACATCAACAGGTGAGCCCTACAGTCACAATCGATCACAAATACGGAGTCAAACGAAAGCAAAACTGTAGCTCGAATGCTTGATTTGTTCCCAAGTTGAGTGAGCAATGTCTAGGCTTTACGTCCTTTTGTCTCTTTGCAATCTCCACGTGAAATGAAAAGGAAGTGACATTTTTTTGTTTGTTGCCGGTATCACTTTAATAAAGCTTTCCAGTTAAACTGTTTTATTTAAGAGCCATATAAACAGTGAATTCACACTACCTTAGTTAACGGCTTTCCATTGGGTCGCCTGGCTGCAGCGTTCTCTCCCTCCCCGTCTCTTGCGGGCTGTGTTGTTGACACACAGGCGTTTGTGTCTCCAGAGCTCTGGAGGGATCACAGAAGACCGCTGACAGCCACTCCTCTCTCTACATCAGCCACTTAAAGTGCACCTCCTGCGGTGCCCCGCCCCCGCAGCACTCTGAAGTGTGTCCCAACACCCCGGCTTCCTGTTTAGCGGAGGAGATGATGTCAGAGTTCACTCTGAGTACTCCGACTCCAGCTGTGGTGAGTACACGCTGCTTTTTAAACATAGGCTTGTGTTCCAAATGATCCTTGTGTAGTGCACTATTTAAGGAAAGTAGTGCACTATATAAGGAAAGTAGTGCACTATATAAAGGAAAGTAGTGCACTATATAAGGAAAGTAGTGCACTATATAGGAAAGTAGACAGTGGACAGTAATGGACAGTCTCTCTAGCTGCTTATAAAACGGCTAATGGACAGTCTCTCTCTAGCTGCTTATAAAACGGCTAATGGAATCTCTCTCTAGCTGCTTATAAAACGGCTAATGGACATTCTCTCTAGCTGCTTATAAAAACGGCTAATGGACAGTCTCTCTAGCTGCTTATAAAACGGCTAATGGACAGTCTCTCTGGCTGCTTATAAACGGCTAATGGACAGTCTCTCTCTGGCTGCTAAAACGGCTAATGGAGTCTCTCTCTAGCTGCTTATAAACGGCTAATGGACAGTCTCTCTAGCTGTTATTAAACGGCTAATGGACAGTCTCTCTGGCTGCTTATAAAACGGCTAGATGGACAGTCCCCTCTCTAGCTGCTTATAAAACGGCTAATGGACAGTCTCTCTCTAGCTGCTTATAAAACGGCTAATGGACAGTCTCTCTCTAGCTGCTTATAAAACGGCTAATGGACAGTCTCTCTCTAGCTGCTTATAAAACGGCTAATGGACAGTCTCTCTAGCTGCTTATAACGGCTAATGGACAGTCCTCTCTAGCTGCTTATAAACGGCTAATGGACAGTCTCTCTAGCTGCTTATTAAACGGCTAATGGACAGTCTCTCTAGCTGCTTATTAAACGGCTAATGGACAGTCTCTCTAGCTGCTTATTAAACGGCTATGGACAGTCTCTCTGGCTGCTTATAAAACGGCTAATGGACAGTCCTCTCTAGCTGCTTATTTAAACGGCTAATGGACAGTCTCTCTCTGGCTGCTTATAAAACGGCTAATGGCAAGTCTCTCTAGCTGCTATTAAACGGCTAATGGACAGTCTCTCTGGCTGCTTATAAAACGGCTAATGGACAGTCTCTCTGGCTGCTTATAAAACGGCTAATGGACAGTCTCTCTGGCTGCTTATTAAACGGCTAATGGACAGTCTCTCTAGCTGCTTATTAAACGGCTAATGGACAGTCTCTCTAGCTGCTTATAAAAGGCTAATGGACAGTCTCTCTGGCTGCTTATTACCGGCTAATGGACAGTCCTCTCTGGCTGCTTATTAAACGGCTAATGGACAGTCTCTCTAGCTGCTTATTAAACGGCTAATGGACAGTCTCTCTAGCTGCTTATTAAACGGCTAATGGACAGTCTCTCTGGCTGCTTATAAAACGGCTAATGGACAGTCTCTCTCTGGCTGCTTATAAAACGGCTAATGGACAGTCTCTCTAGCTGCTTATAAAACGGCTAATGGAAGTCTCTCTAGCTGCTTATAAAACAGTCCTAATCCCGATTGATCATCAATCAATCAATTTTATTTTTATATAGCCCTTCGTACATCAGCTAATATCTCGAAGTGCTGTACAGAAACCCAGCCTAAAACCCCAAACAGCTAGTAATGCAGGTGTAGAAGCACGGTGGCTAGGAAAAACTCCCTAGAAAGGCCAAAACCTAGGAAGAAACTTAGAGAGGAACCAGGCTATGAGGGCGTGG
>NW_019943021.1:158842-169565 GCF_002910315.2 Salvelinus sp. IW2-2015 | reverse complement strand
GGGGTGGCCAGTCCTCTTCTGGCTGTGCCGGGTGGAGATTATAACAGAACTATGCCAAGATGTTCAAAAATGTTCATAAGTGACAAGCATGGTCAAATAATAATCATGAATAATTTTCAGTTGGCTTTTCATAATCATAATTGTTTCCGATCTGTCTTACAGAAAACGGTACGTTCTTTTGTAACGAATGCGACTCCAAGTTTGCGGAAGACGAAGCCCTGAAGCGCCACATGCTGCAGGCCCACAGTGATAAGCCATACAAGTGTGACCGCTGTCAGGCTGCTTTCCGCTATAAAGGAAACCTCGCCAGCCACAAGACAGTCCACACCGGTAAATACAGGCTTTCAAGATGGGCTTTCTCAATAACTGTGCTTAGTTTATTTTGCTTGCAGCACCCCTGGCCACAGATGCGAAATTTGCCAGCTTGCTAAATCCACCACATAATGTTGATCAATGTGTCCCAGTCAAATTACCCATAAGTCCATTTCAGTAAAGTTTGGTAGCTAACGGTTTGTTCTGTATGTTGTTGTTGTTGTTGTTGCAGGAGAGAAGCCGTATCGCTGTAACATCTGTGGCGCTCAGTTCAACAGACCAGCTAACCTCAAGACCCACACTCGTATCCACTCAGGGGAAAAGCCATACAAATGTGAGACGTGCGGAGCTCGATTCGTGCAGGTGAGCTGATTTTTTTTATTATTATTATTTTTTTTCCTGTCAGGTTTCAACAAGTTACAGAAGGAATCAATGCAGTTATTTGTTTCTTACTGCCTGAGGCTGGCCCAGTGTGGGTACGACCCTACCTCTATGCTACATAGCCTTCTTTCTCAGTGTCCCCCATTCATCTCATACTATTCCTGAAAATAAAATTAAACCCCCCCCACCCCTCCCAAAATGGCTTGGGATAGATGCTGTGATCACTCACCACCACACCGACCCAGTAGTCTCGTGTTGTCTTCGTAAAATACAACTCACCACCCACTGACCCAGTTGTCTCGTGTTGTCGTCGTAAAATACAACTCACCACCACACCAACCCAGTAGTCTCGTGTTGTTGTCGTCGTCAGGTCGCCCATCTCCGTGCCCACGTGCTGATCCACACCGGGGAGAAGCCGTACCCGTGCGAGATCTGCGGAACGCGCTTCCGTCACCTGCAGACGCTGAAGAGTCACCTGCGCATTCACACAGGAGAAAAGCCCTATCATGTAAGTAACACCAAATACACAATAACACCATTATATATACACCCTACTATGTTCATACACCAACATACACAATAACACCATTTATATATACACCCTATCAATGTAAGTACAACCAAATACACAATAACACCATTATATATACACCCTATGGTAAGTACACCAAATACAAATAAACACCATTATATATACCCTATCATGTAAGTACACCAAATACAACAACTGACATCAGTCTGTGTATGTATTTATGTGTATATGTATATACACAGTGGGGCAAAAAAGTATTTAGTCAGCCCCAATTGTGCAAGTTTCTCCACTTAAAAGATGAGAGAGGCCGTAATTTTCATCATAGGTCTTCAACTATGACAGACAAATGAGAAAAAGAAATCCAGAAAATCACATTGTAGGATTTTTAATGAATTTATTTGCAAATTATGGTGGAAAATAAGTATTTGGTCACCTACAAACAAGCAAGATTTCTGGCTCTCACAGACCTGTCACTTCTTCTTTAAGAGGCTCCTCTGTCCTCCAACTCGTTACCTGTATTAATGGCACCTGTTTGAACTTGTTATCAGTATAAAAGACACCTGTCCACAACCTCAAACAGTCACACTCCAAACTCCACTATGGCCAAAACCAAAGAGCTGTCAAAGGACCCAGAAACAAAATTGTAGACCTGCACAGGCTGGGAAGACTGAATCTGCAATAGGTAGCAGCTTGGTTTGAGAAATCAACTGTGGGAGCAATTATTAGGAAATGGAAGACATACAAGACCACTGATAATCTCCCTCGATCTGGGGCTCCACGCAAGTCTCACCCCGTGGGGTCAAAAATGATCACAAGAACGGTGCGCAAAAATCCAAAAACCACACGGGGGGACCTAGTGAATGACCTGCAGAGAGCTGGGACCAAAGTAACAAAGCCTCCATCAGTAACACACTACGCCGCCAGGGACTTAAATCCTGCAGTGCCAGACGTGTCCCTGCTTAAGCCAGTACATGTCCAGGCCGCTCTGAAGTTTGCTAGAGAGCATTTGGATGATCCAGAAGAAGATTGGGAGAATGTCATATGGTCAGATGAAACCAAAATATAACTTTTGGTAAAAACTCAACGTGTTTGGAGGACAAAGAATGCTGAGTTGCATCCAAAGAACACCAATACCTACTGTGAAGCATGGGGGTGGAAACATCATGCTTTGGGGCTGTTTTTCTGCAAAAGGACCAGGACGACTGATCCGTGTAAAGGACAGAATGATGGGGCACTTGTTGGCCGATGGCGAATCGTTATTTGAGTGAAACCCTTCCATCAGCAAGGGCATTGAAGATGAAACGTGGCTGGGTCTTTCAGCATGACAATGATCCAAAACACCGCCGCGGGCAACGAAGGAGTGGCTTCGTAAGAAGCATTTCAGGTCCTGGAGTGGCCTAGCCAGTCTCCAGATCTCAACCCCATAGAACATCTTTGGAGGGAGTTGAAAGTCCGTGTTGCCCAGCAACAGCCCAAAACATCACTGCTCTAGAGGAGATCTGCATGGAGGAATGGGCCAAAATACCAGCAACAGTGTGTGAAACCTTGTGAAGACTTACAGAAACCGTTTGACCTCTGTCATTGCCAACAAAGGGTATATAACAAAGTATTGAGAAACTTTTGTTATTGCCCAAATACTTATTTTCCACCATCATTTGCAAATAAATTAATTAAAAATCCTACAATGTGATTTTCTGGATTTTTTTTCCCTCATTTTGTCTGTCATAGTTGAAGTGTACCTATGATAAATTACAGGCCTCATCTTTTTAAGTAGGAGAACATGCACAATTGGTGGCTGACTAAATACATTTTTGCCCCACTGTATATATATATATACTGAAATCCATATGTGTCTGCTATTAAACCAGAAAACATTTATGGACAGAAAACGGAGCAAATAAGTTTCTTATTTTTTTTCAGTGCGAGAAATGCAACTTGCACTTTCGCCACAAGAGTCAGCTTCGATTGCACCTCAGACAGAAACACGGAGCGATTACCAACACCAAGATACAGTACCGCATGTCCACTACAGAGCTGCCAACAGACCCGACCAAGGCCTGCTAAACTGGAGCAGGCAGATTGGCCCAACAGACAGGCCAATCTTGACCATGGCATTCAATGACCCACCAACGCGTACAATCATCCCAAAATTGTAGTGTCACACTGTGTTGATCAGATGGTTCAGTAATACGGCAGTCTATATGCCATTCTAAAACGGGTTTCCTCTACCATGTGAACGTAGTACCATCTATGGTATCTTAGTCATTTTATTGTTTCTATATAAAAACATATAGATATAATTGTGCTGGGAGTGTTTTTATAAGCTTTGAAGGGTATATAAAAAGCTTTATTTTGTTGAGAGAGAAAAAAGGATGGAATGTTACATAAATCCAGTTAAAGGATACAGTATTTTATATTAAATAACTTTTCTGAAAGTATTGACATTTTTGATTGGAAGGGTGGTAGTATATTTTTAAGGTAAATGGTATTTCAGGCTGTAAGGAAGATTGCATTTTTCTATACATTTTTCTAATTTAGAAGTACATGTTAGTCCATGTAAATTTGACCCTTTCATGTCTCAACAACAACAACAAAAACAATTCTGAACTCAAGAATGACTGGTGATCTAAGCGGACAGAGTGACGCATAACGACACAGTTACTACTGTTACCAATAGTTACCAATCGATGAAGTGGGAAACTGCATACATAAGTATTGTGACATACTGTGTAATACATTTGAACTATATCCACTGGGTTGCCCTCTGCTGGCAGAGCCAATCTAGAATTAAAAATGTTAAAATATGCATTTCAAGGTACTGCTTTGGTTATGGACCAAGAAGATATTTTTGCTTCAAAATGTATTTGTATAGATCTGATGTGTGTGTGTGTGTGTTTTTGTTTAAGTGAACGTTCCCAGTTGTCATTGTACTAGAAGCTACAGTAAAAGGGGTATATCAGATGTTTGTACATACACTGTGTACTGAAGGTGCCTTCTCTATGGTGACTGAATTCCTTTTCCATTCAGCCCAGTTCTGTTTATTGAAAAGGTACAACTCAAGGACAGCACTAGTCCTAGTTTTTATTTTGTGTGTGTGTGTGTTTAAAAAGAAGAAGAAGAAAAAAAAAAATGCTTTTCACCTTATGACATGAAAATTCATCATTGCTCGAGCTGTAAATCTTCAGGACTTGTTTTGGGATTGTGCTTTTTATTTTATTTTTTAACTCCATTCAACTTGTTGTACAGTTATAGATGTATGCATGTGAAATAAAGGTGTTGTATTTCTATGTATTTAAATAACGAGTAAATTGTATTAATTTAACAAGAAGACTAGCGTCCATCTCTAGAGGGATGTAAATCCTTATGTTACCAGAAACTTAGGATGCACATTTTTTTATTTGTGATACGCAAGACTATTCTTCAAAGGTTATCTAATGTGGTAGAGAATACTTATTTTACAAGTAGCAGATCACAAGGCATCTCGTCCAATCGCCAGACATATTCCGTCAGTGGTTTTCACACCATGGTACCGTATCGATACAACACCATGGAATTGTATTTAATGTGAGAAAACCCCCTACTGCCGAGGTTTCATGAGTTGAATTGAAACGGAGACAAATATACTGAACAAAAAAACGCAAACAAGCAACAATTTCAAAGATTTTACTGAGTTACAGTTCATGAGGAAATCGGTCCATTGAAATAAATTCATTAGGCTCTAATCTATGGATTTTACATGACTGGGAATACAGATACGCATCTGTTGGTCACATATCTTTAAAAAAAAAATGGGTCTCAGGATTTCGTCAAGGCATTTTTGTGCATTCAAATTAGCATTGATTAAAATGCAACTGTTCGTTGCCCGTAGCTTATACCTGTCCATGCCATAACCCCACCGCCATCATGAGGCACTCTGTTCACAACGTTGACATCAGCAAACCGCTCGCCCACGCAACGCCATACACATGGTCTGCAGTTGTGAGGCCGGTTGGACAAACTAACAAATTCTCTAAAACGAGTTGGAGGCGGCTTATGATAGATAAATGAACATTAAATTATCTGGCAACAGCTTTGGTGGACATTCCAGCAATCTACTAACAATACCCCATAATGACAACGCAAAAACAGGTTTTTAGAAATGTTTGCAAATGTATTGAAAATTAAAAACAGAAATACCTTATTTACATAAGTATTCAGACCCTTTGCTATGAGACTTTGAAATTGAGCTCAGGTGCATCCTGTTTCCATTGATCATCCTTGAGATGTTTCTACAACTTGATTGGAGTCCACCTGTGGTAAATTCAATTGATTGGACATGATTTAGAAAGGCACACACCTGTCTATATAAGGTCCCACAGTTGACAGAGCATGTCAGAGCAAAAACCAAGCCATGAGGTCAAAGGAATTGTCCATAAAGCTCTGAGACAGGATTGTGTCTAGGCACAGATCTGGGGAAAGGTACCAAACAATGTCTTCAGCATTGAAGGTCCCCAAGAACACAGTGGCCTCCATCATTCTTAAATGGAAGAAGTTTGGAACCACCAAGACTCTTCCTAGAGGCCGCCCGGCCAAACTGAGCAACCGGGGGAGAAGGGTCTTGGTCAAGGAGGTGACCAAGAACCCGATGGTCACTCTGACAGAGCTCTAGAGTTCCTCTGTGGAGATGGGAGAACCTTCCAGAAGGACAACCATCTCTGCAGCACTCCACCAATCATGCCTTTATGGTAGAGTGGCCAGATGGAAGCCACTCCTCAGTAAAAGGCACATGACAGCCCGCTTGGAGTTTGCCAAAAAGCATCTAAATACTCTCAGACAATGAGAAACAAGATTCTCTGGTCTGATGAAACCAAGATTGAACTCTTTGGCCTCAATGCCATGCGTCATGTCTGGAGGAAACCTGGCACCATCCCCAAGGTAAAGCATGGTGGTGGCAGCATCATGCTGTGGGGATGTTTTTCAGTGGCAGGGACTGGGAGGCTAGTCAGGGTCGAGGCAAAGATGAACGGAGCAAAGTACAGAGAGATCCTTGATGAAAATCTACTCCAGAGCGCTCAGGACCTCAGACTGGGGTGAAGGTTCACCTTCCAACAGGACAACGACCCTAAACACACAGCCAAGACAATGCAGGAGTGGCTTCGGGACAAGTCTCTGAATGTCATTGAGTGGCCCAGCCATGGCTCGGACTTGAACCCGGTCAAACATCTCTGGAGAGACCTGAAAATAGCTGTGCAGCGACGCTCCCCATCCAACCTGACAGAGCTTGAGAGTATCTGCATAGAAGAATGGGAGAAACTCCCCAAATACAGGTGTGCCAAGCTTGTAGCGTCATACCTAAGAAGACTTGATGCTGTAATCGCTGCCAAAGGTGCTTCAACAAAGTACTGAGTAAAGGGTTTGAATACTTCTGTTTTTTACAATTTTTATACATTTGCACAAATGTCATTACGGGGTATTGTGTGTAGATAGATGAGGGAATAAAACAATTTTATACATTTTATAATAAGGCTGTAACATAACAAAATGTGGAAAAAGTCAAGGGGTCTGAATACTTTCCAAAAGCAATGCATAGGAGTTAACGACAAGGGAACCGTTGAAGATACATAAAGAGTTATAAGGGAGATTACTGAGTATGTTTGGGAATAGTACTAAGTGAATGTGGATGTGAGCGTCGTGTGATTGCCTAAACAGGGGTTTAGCCACGGTGTGAAAGTTGTGTGGGATGACGTGTAAAAGCTGGAAGTTTTTTAAAATGATTTCAACAAAGGATTTATTATGGGAAAGGGAAGTAGCAAGACTGTGATGGAGGATCCGTGCTGAGAACGAAAAGGGTCATGTAGTGTAATGGCACAAAACAAATTGGTAGGGAGGTACTGTGGGAAGTTAGGGCATTTCTCAAGACATTGTCCTGGAGCAGGAGAAGGCCAAGGAGAGTGGCCGTCCCCTCCTGTTGACGTGCAGGTGGACAAACCCCTTTTGAAGAGGAGGTGGACGAGGGGGCTGCTAAACATAGGATGAGGAGGAAACAGAAGAAGAAACTAATGAAGAAAACAATGAACAACCAGAAGAGATCTGTCAAATTCTAAACTTGACCACCTAGTCAACCTAAAACCCCCTTATTGACATTTTAGCTTATCAAACAAAATAATTCAATTTTTGGTGGACACTGGGGCCCGCAGTCTCTGTGTTGAAAATATCTGCCCAGTCGGTCCCCCCCTCAAAGAAAACAATGCATTTATCTGTTGCCTGTAATGAAGAAGGATTGTTACTATGCTTGGCACCTGAATGATCAACGTGTGGAGGGAGAGCTGAGAGAGAGAGCAATCCCTCTCTTCCCTCGTTGCATGCTAACTGGGAAGTGTCTGAACACCTACGCTGTACTGCTACTGTTCCGTCATGTGAAGAAGACCCTGAATGTCAACAGAGATGGTCAAAACAAAAAAAGAGAAAGTTGAGATGACCACGAATGTGATATACAACGGAGAAGATTTTGTAGCAGCTGGTGTTGTTGACGGATCCTAAGATTAGTCTGTATGAAGTCCCTGGCTCTGTTCTCCATTGTAGCTTAACAAAAGCTCCTGGAACACAATGGATAGATGTGGGTGTTTGGATGAAGAAAATGATGGAAGCAATTGATTGGGTGGCCTGGGAAAGGGGAGGAAAAGTGGTCAGCTTCAATAGCAATGTTCTTTTCCCCATACTGGGCTACTGCAATGACAATACCAAGAAAATAACCAATTCCCGTTGAAACCATGCCTGTGTTATTACAAGATAATTCACACATTGATTGGCTAAAAGACATACCTGAAGAACTGTGTGCTAAATCAAAGACCGACATTGGACGCATGAAAGGAGCTGCGCCGGTTGTGGTCGTTCCAAAGAAGCACCCACAGACCTTACGAAGCTCAGTACCCTCTTAGCGAAGAAGCACCCACAGACCTTACGAAGCTCAGTACCCTCTTAGCGAAGAAGCCAGAAGCACCCACAGACCTTCACGAAGCTCAGTACCCTCTCAGGCCAAGAAGCACCACATGACTTAGAAGTCAGTACCTCTTCTAGCGAAGAAGCACCCAGACCTTACGAAGCTCAGTACGCTCTAGCGAAGAAGCAGAAGGGTATCATTCCCTTCATAATGCGTTAGTTGAAAGAGGCGCTCTGGTTCCCTGCCGAATTCACCTTGTACACATCTGTTACTGTTAGGAACATCTGGTGATTATCGTTTTGTGCAGGACTTAGAATAGGTAAACGATGCTGTACATGCTAGAGTACCCTGGTGCCTAGCACTGCTACATGTTATCCAGTGTCTCCAGGTAGTTGGATCCTAGCACTGCTACCATGTTATCCGGTGTCTCAGGTAGTTGGTGCCTAACACGCTACCATGTTATCCAGGTGTCCTCAGGTAGTTGGTGCCTAGCACTGCTACCATGTTTCCAGGTGTCTCCAGGTAGTTGGTGCCTAACACTGTTACCATGTTATCCAGGTGTCTCCAGGTAGTTGGTGCTAACACTGTTTACCATGTTATCGGTGTCTCCCGGTAGTTGGTGCCTAACATGTTACATGTTATCCAGGTGTTCCGCGGTAGTTTGGTGCCCACTGTTACATGTTATCCAGGTGTTCCAGGTAGTTGGTGCCTAACACTGCTACCATGTTATCCCAGGTGTTCCAGGTAGTTGGTGCCTAACACTGTACCATGTTACTCAGGGTCTCCGGTAGTTGGTGCTAACACTGTTACCATGTTATCCCAGGTGTCGCAGGTAGTTGTGCCTAACACTGCTACCTGTTATCCAGGTGTCCAGGTAGTGGTGCCTAACGCTACCTATGTTATCCCAGGTGTTCCAGGTGTTGGTGCCTAACACTGTTACATGTTATCCCAGGTGTCGCCAGGTAGTTGGTGCCTAACACTGTACCATGTTATCCAGGCGGTCCCAGGTAGTGTGGTGCCTAGCACTGCTACCATGTTATCCCAGGTGCTCAGGTAGTTGTTGCTAACACTGCTACCATGTTATCCCAGGTGTCTCCAGGTAGTTGGTGCCTAACACTGCTACCATGTTATCCCAGGTGTCTCGGTAGTTGGTGCTAGCACTGCTACCATGTTATCCCAGGTGTCTCCAGGTAGTTGGCGCCTAGCACTGCTACCATGTTATCCCAGGTGTCGCGGGGTAGTTGGTGCCTAACACTGCTACCATGTTATCCCAGGTGTCGCCAGGTGTTGGTGCTAGCACTGCTACCATGTTATCCAGGTGTCTCCAGGTAGTTGGTGCCTAACCTGTTACCATGTTATCCCAGGTGTCTCCAGGTAGTTGGTGCCTAACACTGCTACCATGTTACCCAGGTGTCTCCCGGTGTTGGTGCCTAACACTGTTACCAGTATCCAGGTGCTCTCAGGTAGTGGTGCTAACACTGTTACCATGTATCCAGGTGTCTCAGTAGTTGGTGCCTAAAACTGTTACCATGTTATCCCAGGTGTCTCCAGGTAGTTGGTGCCTAACACTGTCCATGTTATCCAGGTGTCGCAGGTAGTTGGTGCCTAACACTGCTACATGTTATCCAGGTGTCTCCAGGTAGTTGGTGCCTAACACTGTTACCATGTTATCCCAGGTGTCTCCAGGTAGTTGGTGCCTAACACTGCTACATGTTATCCCAGGCGTCCTCAGGTAGTTGGTGCCTACACTGTTACCATGTTATCCCAGGTGTCGCAGTAGTTGGTGCTACCACTGCTACATGTTATCCCAGGTTCGCCAGGTAGTTGTGCCTACACTGCTACCATGTTATCCAGGTGTCTCCAGGTAGTGGTGCCTAACACTGTTACCATATGTTATCCAGGTGTCGCCAGGTAGTTGGTGCCTAACACTACTACCATGTTATCCAGGGTCCCAGGTAGTTGGTGCCTAGCACTGCTACCATGTTATCCCAGGTGTCTCCGGTAGTTGTTGCCTAACACTGCTACCATGTTATCCCAGGTGTCCAGGTAGTTGGTGCCTAACACTGCTACCATGTTATCCAAGGTGTCTCCAGGTAGTTGGTGCCTAAGCACTGCTACCATGTTATCCAGGTGTCCCAGGTAGTTGGTGCCTAACACTGCTACATGTTATCCAGGTGTCTCCAGGTAGTTGGTGCCTAACACTGTTACATGTTATCCAGGTGTCTCCAGGTAGTTGGTGCCTAACACTGTTAATGTTATCCCAGGTGTCTCCAGGTAGTTGGTGCCTACACTGCTACCATGTTTACCCAGGCGTCTCCAGGTAGTTGGTGCCTAACACTGTACCATGTTATCCCAGGTGTCGCAGGTAGTTGGCCTAACACTGCTACATGTTATCCCAGGTGTCTCCAGGTAGTTGGTGCTAACACTGCTACCATGTTATCCCAGGTGTCTCCAGGTAGTTGGTGCTAGCACTGCTACCATGTATCCAGGTGTCTCCAGGTAGTTGGTGCCTAGCACTGCTACATGTTATCCAGGTGTCGCCAGGTAGTTGGTGCCTAACAACCTGCTACAATGTGTAT
>NW_019943021.1:156737-158817 GCF_002910315.2 Salvelinus sp. IW2-2015 | reverse complement strand
AGAAGCACCCACAGACCTTACGAAGCTCAGTACCCTCTTAGCGAAGAAGCACCCACAGACCTTACGAAGCTCAGTACCCTCTTAGCGAAGAAGCAGAAAGGGTATCATTCCCATTCATAATGCGTTAGTTGAAAGAGGCGCTCTGGTTCCCTGCCCGAATTCACCTTGTAACACATCAATGTTACCTGTTAGGAAACCATCTGGTGATTATCGTTTTGTGCAGGACCTTAGAATAGTAAACGATGCTGTACATGCTAGAGTACCCCTGGTGCCTAGCACTGCTACCATGTTATCCCAGGTGTCTCCAGGTAGTTGGATCCTAGCACTGCTACCATGTTATCCCAGGTGTCTCCAGGTAGTTGGTGCCTAACACTGCTACCATGTTATCCCAGGTGTCGCACAGGGTTGTTGGTGCCTAGCATGCTACCATGTTATCCCAGGTGTCGCAGGTAGTTGGTGCCTAACACTGTTACCATGTTATCCCAGGTGCTCCAGGTAGTTGGTGCCTAACACTGTTACCATGTTATCCCAGGTGTCTCCGGTAGTTGGTGCCTAACACTGCTACATGTTTCCGGTCAGGTGTTGCCTAACACTGTTACATGTATCCAGGTGTCGCAGGTAGTTGGTGCCTAACACTGCTACATGTTATCCCAGGTGTCTCCAGGTAGTTGGTGCCTAACACTGCTACCTGTTACCCCCAGGGTCTCCAGGTAGTTGGTGCCTAACACTGTTACCATGTTATCCAGGTGTCCGCCAGGTAGTTGGTGTAACACTGCTAACATGTTATCCCAGGTGTCGCCAGGTAGTTGGTGCCTAACACTGCTACCATGTTATCCCAGGTGTCTCCGAGGAGTTGGTGCCTAACACTGTTACCATGTTATCCCAGGTCGTCCAGGTAGTTGGTGCCTAACACTGCTACATGTTATCCCAGGGTGTCGCCAGGTAGTTGGTGCTAGCACTGCTACCATGTATCCCAGGTGTCTCCAGGTAGTTGTGCTAGACACTGCTACCTATGTATCTCCAGGTGTCTCCAGTAGTTTGGTGGCCTAACACTGCTACCATTGTTATCCAGGTGTCTCCAGGTAGTTGGTGCCTAAACTGCTACATGTTATCCCAGGTGTCTCCAGGTAGTTGGGCCTACACTGCTACCATGTTATCCCAGGTGTCCCAGGAGTTGGTGCCTAACACTGCTACCATGTTATCCCAGGTGTCGCCGAGTAGTTGGTGCCTAGCACTGCTACCATGTTATCCCAGGTGTCTCCAGGTAGTTGGTGCCTAACACTGTTACATGTTATCCCAGGTGTCTCCAGGTAGTTGGTGCCTAACACTGCACCATGTTATCCCAGGTGTTCTCCAGGTAGTTGGTGCCTAACACTGTACCATGTTATCCAGGGTGTCTCCAGGTAGTTGGTGCCTAACACTGTTACCATGTTATCCCGGGGTGTCCTCAGGTAGTTGGTGCCTAAAACTGTTACCTATGTTATCCCAGGTGTCTCCAGGTAGTTGGTGCCTAACACTGCTACCATGTTATCCCAGGTTGTCCCAGGTAGTTGGTGCCTAACACTGCTACCATGTTAAGGTGTCTCCAGGTAGTTGGTGCCTAACACTGTTACCATGTTATCCAGGTGTCTCCAGGTAGTTGGTGCCTAACCTGCTACCATGTTATCCCAGGGTCTCCAGGTAGTTGGTGCCTAACACTGTTACCATGTTATCCCAGGTGTCGCCAGGTAGTTGGTGCCTAACACTGCTACCATGTTATCCCAGGTGTCGCCAGGTAGTTGGTGCCTAACACTGCTACCATGTTATCCCAGGTGTCTCCAGGTAGTTGGTGCCTAACACTGTTACCATGTTATCCCAGGTGTCGCCAGGTAGTTGGTGCCTACACTCTACCATGTTATCCCAGGGTTCCCAGGTAGTTGGTGCCTAGCACTGCTACCATGTTATCCCAGGTGTCTCCAGGTAGTTGTTGCCTAACACTGCTACCATGTATCCCAGCGTGTCTTCAGGTATTGGTGGCTAACACTGCTTACATGTTTATCGCCAGGTGTCTCCAGGTAGTTGGGTGCCTTAGCACGTGCTA